>NC_133385.1:22502273-22562608 GCF_049309525.1 Garra rufa | reverse complement strand
CCTGATCCTCTATGGCCTCCCGAAATCCCTGAACCCCTCAGATGGCGCAGGAGGCCATGGCGGATCAGGAGGCTCAAGAGGCCATGGCGAATCAGAATACTCAGTAAGCCATGGCGGATCAGGGGGTTCAGGAGGCCATAGAGGATCAGGGGGTTCCGGAGACCAAAGCGGCTCAGATGGCGTAGGAGGCCATGGTGGATCGGACCGTTCAGAGGGCCATGGTAGGTCAGGGAGCTTGGGAGGCCATGGCAGATCGTCCAATTCAGAGGACCAAGGCGGAGCAGACAGTTCAGAGGGCCATGGCGGATTGAGGAGCTCTGGATGAGCGGGCTCCCGAGGGTACTCTGAAGGCCATAGTGTATCAGGGATCTCGGGAGGCCATGGCAGATCGACCAGTTCAGAGGACCATAGCGGAGCAAACAGTTCAGAGGGCCAAGGCGGATCGAGGAGCTCTGGAGGATCAGGATCTGGAGGGGGCTCTGAAGGCCATCGGGGTTCAGGGATCTCGGGAGGCCATGGCAGATCGGCCAGTTCAGAGAACCATGGCGGAGCAAACAGTTCGGAGAGCCATGGCGGATCAAGGATCTCTGGAGTAGTGGTCACTTGAGGGCGCTGTGGAGGCACGGACACTTGAGGGCGCTCTGGAGAAGCGGACACTTGAGGGCCCTCTGGAGGAGCGGACAATAGAGGGCGCTCTGGAGGAGCGGACAATAGAGGGAGTTCTGGAGGCGCGGGCACTTGAGGGCGCTCTGGAGGAGCGGACACTTGAGGGCAAGCTCTGGAGTAGTGGTCACTTGAGGGCGCTGTGGAGGCACGGACACTTAAGGGCGCTCTGGAGGAGCGGACACTTGAGGGCGCTCTGGAGGCCCGAACACTGGAGGGCGCTCTGGAGGCACGAACACTGGAGGGCGCTCTGGAGGCGCGAACACTGGAGGGCGCTCTGGAGGCGCGAACCCTTGAGGGCGCTCTGGAGGCCCGAACACTGGAGGGCGCTCTGGAGGCGCGAACACTGGAGGGCGCTCTGGAGGCGCGAACACTGGAGGGCGCTCTGGAGGCGCGAACACTGGAGGGCGCTCTGGAGGCGCGAACCCTTGAGGGCGCTCTGGAGGCGCGAACACTGGAGGGCGCTCTGGTGGCGTGGTCACTTGGAGGCTGGGTGGAACCAGCGGAGGCTCTGGGAGGCTGGGTGGAACCAGCGGAGGCTCTGGGAGGCTGGGCAGAACCAGCGGAGGCTCTGGGAGGCTGGGCGGAACCAGCGGAGGTTCAGGTGCGGCGGCCATCTTGTCCGGGGGCTTGGGAGAGACCGCCATCTCGGCTGGGGGTTCAGGCTTGGCGGCCATCTTGATCGCGGACTCAGGCTTGGCAGCCATCTTGCCCGGGGACTCAGGTTTGGTGGCCATCTTGGCCGGGAACTCAGAAACGGCAGCCATTTTGGCCAGGGATTCAGGAACGACGGCCATCTTGGCCGGGAACTCAGGAACGGTGGCCATCTTGACTGGGAACTCAGGAATATAGGCCATCTTGGCCAGGAACTCAAGAACGGCAGCCATTTTGCGTGCAGACTCTGGCATGGCAGCCATCTTGCGTGCAGACTCTGGCGTGGCAGCCATCTTGCGTGCAGACTCTGGCGTGGCAGCCATCTTGTGCGCAGACTCTGACGTGGCGGCCATCTTGTGAGCAGAATTTGACGAGGCGCCCATCTTGTGAGCAGTTTGTGTGAATCTGGCGATAGATCGCTCATCCACTGACTTAGTACGTTCTGATGAAAGGGTATATATAGGCCATGGCTAAACAGACGTCTAACCGGAGAAAATTTATTTGCGTGGTGCCCCCCCTGTACGTGGTGCCCCTGGACACTTGCCCAATTGCCCATATGGTTAATCCGCCTATGGTTACAGCACAGTATGTGGCGCTATTGCAAACAGGAACAAGTATACATAGACATTTTTTGTCGGCGCGTTATTTGAGCGGATTTTGCTTTTCCGTTGAGCACAAGCGGTACACGAGTGGAGCATTCATATGGGCCATATGTTTTGAAATCCACAAATGCGCAAAAAGCAATTCGCTAATAAATGACTGGCAGAGCTGTGTTTGTGAATCTCTTTACATTAATTTGTGAATCACTGGAATAAAGGAACAATTCTAACCCCATCACTGAAAGACCTGCTGAAGTGGCTGAAAAGAGCAGCTTTTGGTTCTGGATGAGGAGAGAGGAGAAGTGTTGGGGTAATAACATCTAACCTGAGGATGTCCCAAGGTTAAAGGAGTGAACCGTCAGTGAGAGCTGCTCCAAGGCTGATGATCGGTGGAGCTGCTGCTGAACAGAAGAACATCTACCTGTCAAATAATGAGAGCATGAAATTGAGGTTCTGTTTTAAATTGAAAGCAGGTCTTTTTTATTTAAAAGACCTGAATCATTTCTCTTTTCTTATGCTTACTTTTATCCATTTCTGCCTCCTTCAAAGCAATTTTCAAACCAGGCATGATCTAAAATGTCCTGTAAGTTGCCTGTCAACGATATCCTTCTGTGCTGAAGTTTCCAAAGAAGAGTCCTGCATTCTGTGAAAGTATTTAGAAGAGAGCTATTAGTCATGTTTGTCGTTTTTGACACTGTACACTTTGTTCATTCATCAAGGTTTGACATTATTAATTGTATTGTCACCTCTGTCAGAGCTTTACATGTTTTTCAAGCAATGTTATTTCTATTTCATTCTTGTTATTGGTCTCACCTATGGACAGGAATGCTCTTTTCCAAAGTGGAATTCCTTTGATAAGCACTTTCAACAAACAGTATAAGCCTTCAAATATTTCGTGTAGAAACATCTCTCCTGTAAACAGTACATTGTCAGTATTAAGTAAAACATTAGTGAACTGTAGTAAATACATCAATGAAATGTGTTCAAAAAACCAACTCACGTTCTGATGGGATGTACAGTACAAGGTTAAAGTCTGCTAGCTTTAGCTGCAGGGTGTCCGTGTTGATCAGAATTGAGCTCCAAACCATTTTTGGATAATGAATTTTACGATCCAAGCAGTGACGGAGCACAACAGTGAGCTGCCACATGATGCGTTTTGCGACTTGTTCAGTCAGGTGACCTCTGTTTTGTCTGATGAAATCAGACAACCTCATGTAGTGATTCAGATATTCCATTACCAAGACGTCTTGTTCTTCCATGATAAACCAGTCATATAATTTTAAGACATAGTCGCAGGATGGAGGCCTTTGCAGCTCCAACATTACAGTTGCCTCTTCACATAAAGGTTTGAAAAACTCTAAAGGCTAAAGAAAAGAGATGGACAAAAGGTTAGCTGACTTAAATCTCCTAGCTAAAGAGTAATGGAAAGTAAAAATAAAATCATTGAACTTTGCATGTTCTTTATAGCAGATTGTGCAGTTCAGTTATATCTCATACTACCTATATACAGAAAAAAAAAAAAAAAACTCTTAATAGAGAATTTCACGTCGACTTACCGGCGTCAGTGTGAGTTCACTCCTGGACTTTGAAACAAATTTGATGGTCACCTAAAAAATGAAGAATTTTGCAAACATAAATAAACTGATCACTTTCTGTTTGTGTACATGATCATCTACAATCTTTCCATTTTCAAAACATTTTTTGATTTGAACTTTAAACACTGATGTTTGTGTCAGGACTCACGGTTCACAGAAGAAAGGAAAAGACAAAAGGTTTGGTTTATGCAGAAAGAGCAACATACTTTTTGGCCATCCGATCTTCTAATTCCTTCATGGATAGTGGATGCATAGCGTCTCGGTCCCACTTCTCGTCCCACTTCATATAGAGAGCGAAAGTATTCAGCTCCATGTTGCAGTCTCACTTCATAAGGAAAGTGAATGTATCGAGATACAAGTTCCCGCCTCAGTCTGCTAAAACGGATATATTTATCTGAAAAACACAACAAAGTATGAGGTGCATATCAGGTGAGGAACTGGTAGGAAAGGTGATTAAAACTTAAATCAGAAACAACAGGCTGAAATTGACATGAATCACCCTGTTGAAAAAAACTGCATATGCTGGTTAGGTATGATTTTAAGCATGGCTGCTGGTTTAAGCTGGTCCTTAGCTGGATATGAGCTGATTTAAGCTGGTCATGCGCTGGTTGCTTAGGACCATCTTAAACCAGCTCAAATCTGCAAAACATACCACAACACAAAACATAACCAGCATATGCTGGATCTTTCAACAGGGTGAAGACTTACCATTTGATGGCTCGACCTCAAGCGGATCTATTAATTCGGACGGGAAGTACTCCAATGTGTCCTCGAACACATCACTGCTGCTCTCAGATGACTCACTACTCAACAACACTAGAGGGTAATTGAATTTTGGCTCGAACTCATGCGAAACTGTGCTTCGTCTTAGTGATAGTCTGAACGTAGGTGTATGCACTGGAAACTGGTCAATCACAAGAGGACATGCTTTGTCTTTTTGGAGATGGCGTTTTACAGTCTTCCACACTGTCTGGAAATGACCACTGTCTTTCCTTCCTTCTGTGTGTTTTTCTGCAAACAAAGAATTTAGATTAGAAACATCTTATTTATTATTTAACAGCTAATAAATAAGATTACAGCAGATTACAGCTGTATCCCAGTAGACAAGGAAATATAAGGCTAGAACTGACATGAATCAAAGCAGTAATAACTAGATACTCACTGTCTTTTGGATCGGACTCAAGCGGATCTGAGCCTGATGTCGGATCTTGTCTGGATGTATGAGGACGCTCCCGCGATGGCTCCCGGTCGGGTACGTGAGGACTCCCTTTGGTTTTAAGGGTTTGGAAGTGACTTTTTACAGCTTTTCGTACTGTCCAGAAACAAGTCCGAGCTTTCGTGTGTTCTTCTGCAAACAAAGAACATTGATTAGAAACGTCTTTTTGATTAAATAATAATTAGTGGTGGGCATAGATTTATTTATTTTTTTATCTAGATTAATCTCACTGTAATCTTGGAATTAATCTAGATTAAAATGGCTAATTTGAATTCTGCCGAAGGCATCCAGAGTATGTGTGCTACCCAAATAATGACTAAAAGTAAATCTTTGAGAACGGGTTTCTCAAGCCAGGTGGCGCATTAGACCAGGGGCTCATCTCCTGTTTCCAAAATGCATCACAATTGTGTTGTAAATGCAATTGTCAAGCAGTTTAACTATACAAACTTGTGTAACCAACTATTCCTACACTGCATGTACTTCTGCGTAAAAGGCTGCGCGACGTGTGCGTTGGGCATGGATATCTGCGTGCATAGTCTGCGGTTAAACTGCGTTGCTTTTAGAAGCGTCAATTCAGTTGTTGCATATAGTTTAATGTCTTTATTTCGGGATTATCAAAGTAAATTATAACTCACGCACGTGCCCCAGTAAAAAGGGTCTAGCAAAGCCCCTGCCCTGAAGCAAACCCGGCGGCTTCATAGCTGCATCCATGTTAGCACGTCTCGTTTGATGTGGTAATTTCACAGTAGGCATACACACAGGTTCGAAGACTCGTTCTCGCCCCCTACAGTGCAATTCGGTGAGGTATACATCCGCGCTAAAATATCAAGGTGAAAGTCATCATAGCTTGCGTAGTATAGACCCAGCTCCCAACCCAACTTTGAGAATAGATTAACGGCAATATTTTTTTATCGCCCGTAAAGAGTCTCACGTTAACGCAGCACGTTAACGCCGATAACGGCCCACCACTAATTATTAGGCTTTGCATTAAAGTTCAGCTAAATTACAAATACAGTGCTGATGCTGTGCTAAATAGAAATCAGACAGTAAGAGTCACCTACCCTTTATTTCTGTAAATATGTCAATTTTGATTTGTATCAACATTGCCAGTTACCTGCCAGTTGTTCTGGCACCTCTGTTGGGCTGCTGCTCTCCATCTTCTCTGGTAAGTACTCAAATGTGTCCTTGAACACATCGCTACTGCTCTCAGCTGACACAACAGCACTACTGTGCGTTGCTTGAGCATAATCGAATATGGGCTCGGATTCAAGTGGATCTGAGTCTGGTGTAGGCTCTTGTCTGGATGTATGAGGACGCTCCTGCGATGGCTCCTGGTCGGGTACGCAAGGACTCCCTTTGGTTTTGAGGGTTTGGAAGTGACGTTTTACAGCCTTTCGCACTGTCCGGAAACAAGGGCAAGCTTTTCTCTCTTTTGTGTGTTTTTCTGCAAACAAAGAAAATTGATCAGAAACATCTTTTTGATTAGCACAGATTACAACTCAATGATTAACCTGTAAAAGTGTCCCGATGTAGAGCTGCTTTATGTTGCTAGTTCACATGAATAATTAGTAGGCTTTGCATTGAAGTTCAGCAAAATTACAAGTACAGTGCTAATGCTGTGCTAAATAGAAAGCACATAGTAATAATCAGCTACTCTTTATGTAAATTTTGATTTGTATCAACATTGCCAGTCACCTGCCAGTTGTTCAGGCGCCTCTGTTGGGCTGCCGCTCTCCATCTTCTCTGGTAAGTACTCGAATGTGTCCTCGAACACATCGGTGCTGCTCTCAGCTGACACAACAGCACTACTGTGCGTTGCTTGAGCATAATCGACTATGGGCTCGGAATCAAGCGGATCTGAGCCTGGTGTCGGTTCTTGTCTGGATGTATGAGGACGCTCCTGTGATGGCACACAAGGACGCACTTTGGTTTTGAGGGTTTGGAAGTGACGTTTTACAGCCTTCTGCACTGTTCGGAAACAAACACGGGCTTTCCTTCCTTTTTTGTGTTTTTCTGCAAAGAAAGAATATTGATTAGAAACATCTTATTTACTAGCACAGATTACAGCTCAATGCACGATAAAGTAAAATACACAAATAACCCCGGCGGCTTCATACTGTAGCTGCATCCATGTTAGCACGTCTCGTTTGATGTGGTAATTTCACAGTAGGCATAAACACAGGTTTGAAGACTCGTTCTCGCCCCCTACAGTGCAATTCGGCTAGGTATACATCCGCGCTAAAATATCAAGGTGAAAGTCATCATAGCTTGCGTAGTATAGACCCAGCTCCCAACCCAACTTTGAGAATAGATTAACGGCAATATTTTTTTTATTGCCCGATAAGAGTCTCACGTTAACGCCGATAACGGCCCACCCCTAATTATTAGGCTTTGAATTGAAGTTCAGCTAAATTACAAATAAAGTGCTGATGCTGTGCTGAATAGAAATCAGACAGTAAGTGTCAACTACCCTTTATTTCTGTAAATATGTCAATTTTGACCTTTAATAATGTTAAAGTCAAAAGTTTTTGCTCAAAACTAACCAAACCTAAAATCATTTATTTATTATTTCTGCACATATATATCCGTATCGGCATTGGCTATTGGACAGAATTATTTGAAAAATATCAGATGTCGGCAAAATCCAATATTGTGCATCCCTAGTTGCTCGTTCATGTGAATAATTAGCAGGTTTTGCATTGAAGTTCATGTTCCTTGAAGAGGCTCGGCCGAATTACAAGTACAGCGCTGATGCAGTGATTATAACATGATATGAGTAATTTTATTTCACGGTAACAACATATATCACAATATAGTTATTTTTACTTTAAAAAAAGGTCTTTATGATATTGATACCATAGAAGTTTCAGAATATTTGTCACCAGTGTCAATATGTGTCAAAACAATACTAGCCTAAACAAAAAACCTCAAGCTAACTGAAGACAAGTAAACAACAGTCAGCGATTAAATAAAAATAAGAAACTAAATACAGGCAATAGACAAAAAAAACTACAGCGGAACAAATGAATAAGAAATGCTGCATTGTATAAAGTAATCAAATGTATAAACGCACTACATATTCTTCACTGTGTAAATTAAATATTTCTTCTTATTAAAAGTAACAAAAGTGACTCAGTCAAGAGTAGTAAAAGATTTTCTCTCTTGTTATTTGATTGAATATTAGACTGCTGTCATTTTAAGAGCCAATATACTGTTACACATGCGTTTTCTTTCTCAGCTGTTTGCTGACACCTAAGACCTACTGTGTTTTCGAGGATACTTGCAAAGATGGGCATTTTGATAGATACAAGGCCTAAAAAGCAACACAACTCAGTTCAATCAACACTCTGTGAGTACCGTCTTCATGTGCACATGCCTCTCAGACAGTGCGCGGATATAGCAAAATGAGTTTAAAATCACTTGTTTTTAAACTGCAATGCTTACAAATGTGTGCAAACGATACACTTACCAGCTGGGTTGTTTTGCGCAGCTCCTGCAGCCAGTTGTTCTGGCGCCTCTGTTGGGCTGTTGCTCTCCATCTTCTCTGGTAAGTACTCCAATGCGTCCTCGAACACGTTGCTCCTGCTCTCAGCTGACACAACAGCACAAATCTGCGTCGCTTGAGCGCAATCGAATACTGGCTCGGACTCAAGCAGATCTGAGGCTGGTGTCGGCTCTTGTCTAGATGTCTGAGGACGCTCCTGCGATGGCTCCCGGTCAGGCACATGAGGACACACTTCGGTTTTGAGGGTTTGGAAGTGATGTTTTACAGCCTTTCGCACTGTCCGAAAACAAGCTTTCCTCCCTTTTGTGTGTTTTTCTGCAAACAAAATATAATGATTAGAAACATCTTTTTTATTAGCACAGATAACAGCTTAATGATTAACTTATAAAACTCTACTAATGCAGAGCTGCAAATCTCATCATGTTACATTTTACATAATTTAATGCTGTATATCAGAGCGCTGACTTTGTACTTTTGACTGAATTGCCTAGCAACTTTTATGATGGCTGTTACTGTTTATGAAATATTCAATAAATAATATAGTATATTTAATAATGGTATTTAGTTTTATATTTAGTGTGTTTGTGATAGTGACTTTAGTTACATCATTCCTCCATTAGATGGCGACAAGAGAGTTATAGTTATACTGTAGGCTATATAAGAGTTATATTGAAAGAGACTAAACAGGGTTGTAAACAAGCAAGTGAGCAGCTGTCACCGGATGAAAAGATAGTACAACAAAAGATATTCTTTCCTCAGCAGACATTTAAGTTTCTTTTCGGAGGTAGATAACATTATGTGACTTTTCATAAGTTTTATTGATGGTAAACCAGCCATCCAATAATCGCAATAAGCTATGTGCTTTGAATGTAACACTTTACTGAAACTTAATATGTATTTTATAAAGTCTGAGCTTTCAAATTCTGTCAGTTTTATTACGAAAATATTTTTTATTAGCTTTAGTTTTGAAAATGATAGCAAAAGATAATTAAAACAAAAGTAAGGGAATTAACATTTAATTGAACAACAACAAAAAAAAAAGTGTATATAGTGACCACTAATTAAGATTTCGTTCCCTTGTTTTAAGTCAAATGTTCCCCTCGATAGTTTTGTTTTGTATTAACGTTGTCAGTTACCGGTTGGGTTGTTGTGCCCTGCATGGGAAGCCAGTTGTTCATTTGCCTCTTTTGGGCTGCTGCTGGTGTTTCTCTCAGATCTCTCCATCTCCACTCGTGAGTTTGCATACATTATATTGTTTGTATCTCTATACTGCGTTTGTACACTGTGTTTGACTACTGTGTCAACAAACTGCATGTTTCTGTCTATTTCAATCGCTAGTGGCTATAGGAGCTTCTACTCTGATAACCGCTGGACTGAAGTGAAGTGAACTCACTCAAACGTTCTATGCTAATAATGTGTATGACGTCATAAATAGAACTCTTGTGTCCTCGCGGCGAAGTCACGTGACCAGTCGAGCGCGAACAAGCTAACAGTGTTAAAAGTCCCTTACAAACAACATTTAAAGTAAGGTGACCACAAAATATCTTAAGACTGAAAGTAGCTCATAACTTGCCGATTTAGGAAAAAAATCTTAAAAATAAAGGGCGTGTCAATCCTAAATTAAGGACTTGTACATTTATTTCATAAAGCGTTTAGAACTAAAACTAGCTCCTGAAGCCGAGTACATGATAATCGGGCCGATTTTGGACTGTTTTCTCACCTTTGACTATTCAGGCACGTGCAGGGAGGGTGCTTGAGCACCTGCCCTTTTGTTAAGATTTTTTGTTGTTGTAATAATATAAAAATAAAAAATGTATAAAAAATAACGAATTCGCGACAGCCTGCCCAATCGAACCATTAGTAAAATTAATTAAAATTGTTTTAGCTGTAAATAGAAAGACCCTCAGGTGACGACCCCACCCGGAAGTTCAGGGCGATCCGATCATGTTTAAAACACCGAGGATAGACACGTTCGTGGCTGCTGGTAAGTGGTGTTTTCGCCAGATTTTATGTTACTTATTATAAGAATGACGTGAAGAAAAGAGATTATGCACGAGTATTTTTTATTTATTTATTTTATAGCTTGTGCATGTGTAGTCTGCCCTGAAATAGCTGCCGATAATGTTAAAGGTTGTATCAGCGATTTCTAGCCTAAAACATAAAGTGTCAATTTCAGCTGACCTTTCTTCACGATCCGCTCGCTGCCTGCCCCATAAATTGTCTGTGAAAAAACCGCGTCTCTCTGGTCAGCCAAGGGTCCGAGATATGCCAAAAAAACAATCGGCACTACCAACCTTTCCACGCATAAACAAACATTGTTCCAACCAATCAGCGTCAGGGGTTTGGTGTTGTGGACTTTCGCTCCGCCTCCCTCACATCCCTGCACCAGTAGGAAAGTCCACAACACCAAACCCCTGACGCTAATTGGTTGGAACAATGTTTGTTTATGTGTGGAAAGATTGGTAGTGCCGATTGTTTTTTTGGCATATCTCGGACCCTAGGCTGACCAGAGAGACGCGGTTTTTTCACAGACAATTTATGGGGCAAGCAGCGAGCGGATCGTGAAGAAAGGTCAGCTGAAATTGACACTTTGTTTTTCAGCCTAGAAATCGCTGATACAACCTTTAATGTCGTCATGTAAACAAAAGTGCGTTTTCACTTCGTGAATCCTTCTTGTATTTTGGGGGACAAAAGGACGTCATGGGCATCTTGGGTCTGTATTTTTCTTTGTTTATGTATTGCAGGGCTCGCAAAATCACTAGCCTGATGTCCCGACGGGCTATCGTAAAGTAGAGGGCTCCTGCTGGTCCTTAACTCCTCAATTAGGTTGTATCAAATTTAAAGCCATAAAAAGTTTTATATATGTTAAATAGAATAAGAAAAGACTTAATTATAATTTAGGAGGTCTTACATTTGGGGACGGAAAGAAGAGAATTGCAATAGGGCTGGATTAAACTTCAAATGATGTCATTAAATAAATATGCACACTGCAAGTTTCAAAGTCAAAACGCTGCACTGATGTCTTTATATGTAAGTTACGTATCTGAAGGGAACCGACTGTCCTCAGAAGCATGTCTTTGGCATTTTCATTTCACATCTGATAAAACAGCGTTAATGCTGCTTTGTATACAGCCTTGCCCTTTCCTATGGAAACCGTAATATTTCAGCGCCCCTAAAGCGCTCCCTCGTGACTGAGAATTAATTTTTATTTCCACATTTTTCAGCTCTATGGTCAAATAATTGCAATTATCGACCTACGTTTTTATGCAGCAAACACATAGAGTTGTAAATGTGAAAGAAGTTAATGTGCCTTTTAAAAACAATTAAGACAGTAATATTTATGTTTTAAATAAATATAATAAATGATAAGCTCGATTGATCCCTTTTAATGGTATAAAGGTGTATACGATATTTTGTTTTTGTGTGAACCTGTATCTGAATTATAAATCATGCCATTTTATGCCTTAATATCCTACCGTCTACAATCTTACAATACAATACATCAGGGGGAACATATATTTTCAATAGTGACCACACAGAGTTTAATATAACAGCTGTTATTTATTATTGTGTTTAACAGAGAGAAGAAAATCTTTACTTTTGACAATTTAATACACAACAATTTCTAATCAAAATGAATAGGTCCAAAGAAAAGATTTTTAATCTTTTAAACATTAAAATGGTCTTTTATGTTCCGTTTCTTTCTCAAAACTGCTTCACAGCATTGGCTGCTAGAAGCCTCTGTAATAATACGTATATCAGCAAGGAATGTGTCACAATATACAGTACAGTATTGCTGTACTGATGTTTTGAGCACAGCCCTATTTAGAGAGCCCCTTTTATAGTGATAAAAAATATTACTAATTCTATTGTTTGAGTCCTGAACTAAACATAAATGCAATTAAAACTTCGAATAATGCATTATTTGTCTTATTAATGACATTGTTACTTGTTATGTAAGTAACTGGATGCCTACAATGAGGTGATGGACCCGAGGGGCTCTTTAATGTCTTGTTCCAGGTGCCCTTTTTATACTTTGAGCACCTGCCCCTTTAAAGGTCTGTTCACGGCCCTGGGGCTGGGGGGATCCGGGACCCCCATAAGAAGTAAAAATAGGTTTAGGTGGGTTCCCCCAAATATTTCATATTAGTATGGACAACAAAGACAAATCTGAAAAAACTCATGCAGTTAGGATAGTAAATGAGATCCTGAGATTCTTAGATCGTGAAAGCAGACTGCAGTTTTGTCATTCATTATAACAAAGTGTAGAGACTATGCAAATAATAGATTAAGTGTGGACATAAAGTTATCCAACACCGTGCTGTGCGTTAGTTATGTTCATATTATGTGTATTTACTTGGTTTTTTAACTTTTGGTTTTGGTTTACTAAATACATGCTTTAATAAGACAATTTGCATTACTAAAAAAGATCAGATTACTCACTTGTCAAACTAACTGATTACTTGATATACCAACATATAGTTGAGGCCCTAGATTAGTTAAAATGTTTTAAAATATGACTACATTGTTTTACTTTTTTGTGATTAAAATATTATAAAATTACTTAAAAGTAAAATTTGAATATTGTCTCATTCTAGTGAACCAAGTTTCTGTATTTTGCCTCTTCTCATTAGCTGAGGATATATCTAGTGTCTATGAGTGTGCTAGATATCCACTCACATTTGCAGCATCACAAAAGTGCTCCTGTAAGTTTGGAAAACTAAATAACAAAAATCTAAAAAAACAGTGTGGCACTGACAACTGACGGTCATTGCGACATTGCCAAGTGATGGCGCTATGGAGCCATGTGCAATTTAAAAACATTTTAATGGGTTTAACATTAGATTATTAATTTGACTAGAAACAACGCAGACCGGAAATGCAAAGCATTCTTTTAGTTAAGAGTCGGTTTTCCGCTTTCAGGAAAAACGTCTATACACTGTACCAAAAGCTTGGAAGCATCAGTGAGCATTTGAAGCTTCTGTAATAGTTGCATATGAGTCACTCAGTTGTCCTCAGTGTAAAAATATGGATCTCAACATTATAGTCATTGATGGAAAGGGTTCAAATACACAAAAAATGCTGGAAAACCAAAGAATCTGTGGGACCTGAAAGATTTTTCTGAGGAACGGCAGGCAGTTTAACTGTTTAGGACAAACAAGGGACTCAAAAACAACTATCACTAAACAAAAAAAACAGCTGTGGATCATTCAGGTAACAACACTGTATTAAGAACCAAGTGTATGTAAACTTTTCAACTGGGTAATTTTTATGAACTCAACTATTAGTTTCTCTTGTGGGCTATATGTAAACAACTTTTATGTGAAATATCTTATTCAGGTCAGTAAATAAAATATAAAATGCATTTTCTATGATCAAAATGTTGATCTTGGCCTTCTGGTCAAAATTATTTTGGTCGTGCATGCGGACCTGTGGACCATTTAAGTGCACCCCTGTGTGTATATAGCCTACATATTTAAAGGAAAAAATAGGGTCGCTCACAAAAAAAGTTGAAAACCACATTAGCTGAAAGTTAGCAGCAGCACACAGAAATATGGCATTAATTACTATGACATTAATTATTGTTATAAAGTATTTTCACGACGTGTCATGAATCGGCTATATTAAATTTTGCTGAATATTGCTGATGAAAATTGTCAATTATTGCATGTTTTGGACTGTACAAATCTGTCGGACTGGGGAAATCATTTGGAGTACTATAAACCCTGGTGAAAAAAACAGCATAAATCAGTCAAGGACCAGCATAAACCAGCAAAGGACCAGCTTAAACCAGCATCAAAACCTACCTAGCCAGCATCCCAGCATCAAAAATACCTAACCAGCATATGCTGGTCTTTTAAACAGGGAACAGCCAAAAGTTATAACAAATTAAGGAGAAAAGTGACTTACAGGTATGTGCCAAAAAATTTTAATATTGAGGAAAAGTCCATTTATTTCAATAATTTGTTTCAAAAAGTGAAACTTGTATGTTATATTAGTTCACTACACACAAAGTGAAATATTTCAAGCCTTTATTTGTTTAAATTTTAATGATTATGGATTAAAGATAAAAAAAACAAATCCAGTATTTCACAAAATTAGAATACCATGACAAAGTTTAACATTGTAGGCTCCCTGTGTCCCAATCTAGTCAGCTTATTAACGCAAAACACTTGCAAAGGTTTTCTCAGCCTCTAAATTGTCTCAGTCTGGCTTAGTAGGCTTCAGAATCCTGGGGAAGACTGCTGACTTGACGGTTGTGCAGAAGACCATCATTGACACCCTCCATAAGGAGGAAAAGTCTCAAAAGGTAATTGCAAAAGAAGCTGATTGCTCACAGAGCGCAGTATCAAAGTATATTAACAGAGTGTTAAGAGGAAGGGAAAAATGTGGCCAGAAAAGGTGCACAAGTGACAGGGATGACCGTAGCCTTGAGAGGATTGTCAAGCAAGGGCGGTTTAGAAATCTGGGAGAGCTTCATAAGGAGTGGACTGAGGCTTGTGTCAGTGCATCAAGAACCACCACATACAGACGTCTGCATGACATGGGCTACAGCTGGAGAATTCCATGCGTCAAGCCACTCCTGAACCAAAAACAACGTCATAAGCGTCTGTGCTGGCCTAAGGAGAAAAAGTACTGGTCTGTTGCCCAGTGGTCCCAAGTCCTGTTTTCAGATGAAAGCAAATTTTGCATTTCATTTTGAAATCAAGGTCCCAGAGTCTGGAGGAAGACCGGAGAGGCACAAATGTCAAGCTGTCAGTGATGGTTTGGGGAGCCATGTCATCTGCTGGTGTGGGTCCATTGTCTTTTATCAAGTCCACAGTCAACGCAGCTGTCTACCAGGACATTTTAGAGCACTTCATGCTTCCTGCTGCTGACAAGCTTTTTGGAGATGATGATTTTATTTTCCAGCAGGGCTTGGCACCTGCCCACAAAGCCAAAACTACCAGAACTGTACTTAATTGGCCGGCAAACTCGCCTGACTCAAACCCCTCTGAAAATTTATGGGGTATTGTCAAAAGGAAGATGAGGGAACAGAGACCCCGAAATGCAGACGAGCTGAAGGCCAATTTCAATATCAAATCAACACCTCAACTGTGTCAAAGGCTGATCGCCTCCATGCCACGCCGCCTTGACGCTGTAATTAGTGCAAAAGGAGGTCCAACAAAGTACTAAGGACATAATACAGTACATTAACACACTTTTCAGAAGGCCAACATGTGTTTAAGATCCTTTTTCTATTGGACACATGAAATATTCTAATTTTGTGAAATACTGGATTAGTTTTTTTTTTGTCTTTATTTGTTTCAATTCAAATGATTATGGATTAAAGGCTTGAAATATTTCACTTTGTGTGTAGTGAACTAATATAACATACAAGTTTCACTATTTGAAACAAATTATTGAAATAAATGGACTTTCCCTCGATATTCTAATTTTTTGGCACATACCTGTAAGTGCAAACCCTCTATTATCTTATACATTTCTATATAGCAAATGATGCTAATAATGCTAAGTTGAAGAATCTGGACAGCTAAATAAAAGCCAGCCAGACTGACAAAGATTTGCAGTACCAGTGTGACTGGAAATCCTTTGTTCAATCACAGGTAGTTGATTTACAGCTAACTGACTGAATATGGGCAACATAAGAGTTCTTTTCTTCTTACATACTGCCATCTTGTGGCTGAAACCTGTTTCTGCAATTACTCAACAGGGGTCCTTGTTTGTAGCTGAAAATATACTTTTATGCATGAAGTATTACTGTTATTTAAGTCTTAAAATCTGAACTGTTTATTCCAGTGCTGAGAAAAAAAAAAAAAATCGTAAAAAAAAAACACATACTGTGTCGAGAGCTGGCCTATCAGAACGAAACGTATTTCCTCTTGTATTTTATTATATATTTTAAATTATTTTTATTTATATTATAGTTAAGATTATTTTTCCACATCCTGGTCTGCAGTTCAAACACCCAATGGCTGTAAATATAGCGCTTATTTGAACTGAATAGAGTTGTTATTATGTTCATTACACTTATGGCCAATTGTTATCGTAATGAGGCGTTTGACTTGAACTGTTAAACTGAATCTCCCCGATTGTTTTTGTTTATTCTGTTACACAGTTGATTGCTTCACAGATTGTGGCAGTAATTTGTCATATTAACAGCTGTTTGTGTTACATTGTGCTCAATGGTCTGTTTTATTTGCATGTTTGATAGATGATGGAAGCCTCTTCCTGCGACAAAATAATAAACCAACAGCGGTTCGGGCCGGGGTTTTTCAGAGGGTACAATTCTTCAAGCATATTTGTACAAGTTTGTATACGTATTACTTATAGTATATTATAATGTCATTTAAAAGCCTATTATTTTAGAAAATTGTGTATTGTGTAATGGTGTATTGTGTATAGATTCTTCCACTTTCCTCATTACTTGTGTCTGTGTGTGTTGCTGTCGGACAGAATAAAGAGTTTGTGTGTCGAGGGAACAATTATGAGCGTTCGCAGCAGATGTTCAGCGAGTTTCCTCACGCCATCGAAATACAGCACACCAACCTGCCTGACCAGACCATCTACCAAACAGACACGCACTGTATCCTTTAAACTATTTTTTGTCGATTTTATTATTATTATTTTTTTCTTATTTTAATCATTTATCATCATTTATCAAAAACACTCAAAGTTGTTTTGAATAAATTGAAAAAAAAAAACATTAATTTTTTTTTTGACAGTTTCAATGTGACTTTTATAAAGATAAAAATAAAAACAATAATCTAAAAATATAATAAAGGGTGACTCTAGTCTTGCTGTTATTCCTGTGCAAACCCCGTATTTTTGTATTTCTGTATAAATTTGTCCTCTATTGACTGGATTTGTTTATTCAGAATGTTACAAGTTCACATTTAACTTTCTAAGACTGTCAAATTGGTTCATAGATGAGGGCTGGTGTGTGGATGAGGGCAATTAAAGAGCGCAGAAGTGCTAATAGGGCAGCTGTTAGATGTGTAAACTATTGGTTGGCAGCCAGAAGCACAGTTTCTAATCAGATGCTGCTCTTTGACCTCCTCTCTTCACAGAGTCCAACCAGATGCTAATGGTCTGATAGTTGAGTATATCTGTGGCATAAGTTCTTGAGTAGCTCAAACGTCTTTCAAAGGAAGGCTTCATTGCTTTATTACAGTTAGGAGACTTAAGTCTCAGTTAAGCTTCAATTATAAGTATCGCTTTTGTCTCCTGAATCCCGTAAACTAAAATGAATACAAATAACTATGAGATTTATTTGAAACAAATGAAAAACTGTCTGTCTGTCTGTCTGTCTGTCTGTCTGTCTGTCTGTCTGGATACACAGATAGATAGAACAGTAAATGGACAGACAAACAGACAGACAATAGATAGATAGACCGGTAAATGGACAGACAAACAGACAGACAATAGATAGATAGATAGACCGGTAAATGGACAGACAAACAGACAACAGATAGATAGACCGGTAAATGGACAGACAAACAGACAGACAGACAATAGATAGATAGACCGGTAAATGGACAGACAAACAGACAGACAATAGATAGATAGATAGACCGGTAAATGGACAGACAAACAGACAGACAGACAATAGATAGATAGATACGCCGGTAAATGGACAAACAAACAGACAGACAGACAATAGATAGATAGATAGACTGGTAAATGGACAGACAAACAGACAGACAGACAATAGATAGATAGATAGACCGGTAAATGGACAGACAAACAGACAGACAGACAATAGATAGATAGATAGACCGGTAAATGGACAGACAAACAGACAGACAGACAATAGATAGATAGACCGGTAAATGAACAGACAAACAGACAGACAGACAATAGATAGATAGATAGACCGGTAAATGGACAGACAAACAGACAGACAGACAATAGATAGATAGATAGACCGGTAAATGGACAGACAAACAGACAGACAGACAATAGATAGATAGACCGGTAAATGGACAGACAAACAGACAGACAGACAATAGATAGATAGACCGGTAAATGGACAGACAAACAGACAGACAGACAATAGATAGATAGATAGACCGGTAAATGGACAGACAAACAGACAGACAGACAATAGATAGATAGACCGGTAAATGGACAGACAAACAGACAGACAGACAATAGATAGATAGACCGGTAAATGAACAGACAGACAAACAATAGATAGATAGACCGGTAAATGGACAGACAAACAGACAGACAGACAATAGATAGATAGATAGATAGATAGACCGGTAAATGGACAGACAAACAGACAGACAGACAATAGATAGATAGATAGATAGATAGATAGATAGATAGATAGATAGATAGATAGATAGATAGATAGATAGATAGATAGATAGACCGGTAAATGGACAGACAAACAGACTGACAGACAATAGATGGATAGACCGGTAAATGGACAGACAAAGAGACAGACAGACAATAGATAGGTAGACCGGTAAATGAACAAAGAGACAGACAATAGATAGACCGGTAAATGGACAGACAAACAGACAGACAGACAGACAATAGATAGATAGACCGGTAAATGGACAGACAAATAGACAGACAATAGATAGATAGACCGGTAAATGGACAGACAAACAGACAGACAGACAATAGATAGATAGACCGGTAAATGGACAGACAAACAGACAATAGATAGATAGACCGGTAAATGGACAGACAAACAGACAGACAATAGATAGATAGATAGACCGGTAAATGGACAGACAAACAGACAGACAGACAATAGATAGATAGACCGGTAAATGGACAGACAAACAGACAGACAATAGATAGATAGATAGATAGACCGGTAAATGGACAGACAAACAGACAGACAGACAATAGATAGATAGACCGGTAAATGGACAGACAGACAAACAGACAGACAATAGATAGATAGATAGATAGATAGACCGGTAAATGGACAGACAAACAGACAGACAGACAATAGATAGATAGACCGGTAAATGGACAGACAAACAGACAGACAATAGATAGATAGATAGATAGACCGGTAAATGGACAGACAAACAGACAGACAGACAATAGATAGATAGACCGGTAAATGGACAGACAAACAGACAGACAATAGATAGATAGATAGATAGACCGGTAAATGGACAGACAAACAGACAATAGATAGATAGGCTGGTAAATGGACAGACAAACAGACAATAGATAGATAGACCGGTAAATGGACAGACAAACAGACAGACAATAGATAGATAGATAGACCGGTAAATGGACAGACAAACAGACAGACAGACAATAGATAGATAGACCGGTAAATGGACAGACAAACAGACAGACAATAGATAGATAGATAGACCGGTAAATGGACAGACAAACAGACAGACAATAGATAGATAGATAGACCGGTAAATGGACAGACAAACAGACAGACAATAGATAGATAGATAGACCGGTAAATGGACAGACAAACAGACAGACAGACAATAGATAGATAGACCGGTAAATGGACAGACAAACAGACAGACAGACAATAGATAGATAGACCGGTAAATGGACAGACAAACAGACGGACAATAGATAGATAGATAGACCGGTAAATGGACAGACAAACAGACAATAGATAGATAGACCGGTAAATGGACAGACAAACAGACAGACAGACAGACAATAGATAGATAGACCGGTAAATGGACAGACAAACAGACAGACAATAGATAGATAGATAGACCGGTAAATGGACAGACAAACAGACAGACAATAGATAGATAGATAGACCGGTAAATGGACAGACAAACAGACAGACAATAGATAGATAGATAGACCGGTAAATGGACAGACAAACAGACAGACAATAGATAGATAGATAGACCGGTAAATGGACAGACAAACAGACAATAGATAGATAGACCGGTAAATGGACAGACAAACAGACAGACAGACAGACAATAGATAGATAGACCGGTAAATGGACAGACAAACAGACAGACAATAGATAGATAGATAGACCGGTAAATGGACAGACAAACAGACAGACAATAGATAGATAGATAGACCGGTAAATGGACAGACAAACAGACAGACAATAGATAGATAGATAGACCGGTAAATGGACAGACAAACAGACAGACAATAGATAGATAGATAGACCGGAAAATGGACAGACAAACAGACAGACAATAGATAGATAGATAGACCGGTAAATGGACAGACAAACAGACAATAGATAGATAGACCGGTAAATGGACAGACAAACAGACAGACAATAGATAGATAGATAGACCGGTAAATGGACAGACAGACAGACAATAGATAGATAGACCGGTAAATGGACAGACAAACAGACAGACAATAGATAGATAGATAGACCGGTAAATGGACAGACAAACAGACAGACAGACAATAGATAGATAGACCGGTAAATGGACAGACAAACAGACGGACAATAGATAGATAGATAGACCGGTAAATGGACAGACAAACAGACAATAGATAGATAGACCGGTAAATGGACAGACAAACAGACAGACAGACAGACAATAGATAGATAGACCGGTAAATGGACAGACAAACAGACAGACAATAGATAGATAGATAGACCGGTAAATGGACAGACAAACAGACAGACAATAGATAGATAGATAGACCGGTAAATGGACAGACAAACAGACAGACAGACAATAGATAGATAGACCGGTAAATGGACAGACAAACAGACAGACAATAGATAGATAGATAGACCGGTAAATGGACAGACAAACAGACAGACAATAGATAGATAGATAGACCGGTAAATGGACAGACAAACAGACAGACAGACAATAGATAGATAGACCGGTAAATGGACAGACAAACAGACAGACAGACAGACAATAGATAGATAGACCGGTAAATGGACAGACAGACAGACAGACAGACAATAGATAGATAGATAGACCGGTAAATGGACAGACAAACAGACAGACAATAGATAGATAGATAGACCGGTAAATGGACAGACAAACAGACAGACACACAATAGATAGATAGACCGGTAAATGGACAGACAAACAGTAGACAGACAATAGATAGATAGATCGGTAAATGGACAGACAGACAGACAATAGATAGATAGACCAGTAAATGGACAGACAAACAGACAGACAATAGATAGATAGATAGACCGGTAAATGGACAGACAAACAGACAGACAGACAATAGATAGATAGACCGGTAAATGGACAGACAAACAGACAGACAATAGATAGATAGACCGGTAAATGGACAGACAAACAGACAGACAGACAATAGATAGCTAGACCAGTAAATGGACAGACAAACAGACAGACAGACAATAGATAGATAGACCGGTAAATGGACAGACAGACAAACAATAGATAGATAGACCGGTAAATGGACATACAAACAGACAGACAGACAATAGATAGATAGACCGGTAAATGAACAGACAGACAAACAATAGATAGATAGACCGGTAAATGGACAGACAAACAGACAGACAATAGATAGACCGGTAAATGGACAGACAAACAGACAATAAATAGATAGACCGGTAAATGGACAGACAAACAGAAAGACAATAGATAGATAGATAGACCGGTAAATGGACAGACAAACAGACAGACAATAGATAGATAGATAGACCGGTAAATGGACAGACAGACAAACAATAGATAGATAGACCGGTAAATGGACATACAAACAGACAGACAGACAATAGATAGATAGATAGATAGACCGGTAAATGGACAGACAAACAGACAGACAGACAATAGATGGATAGACCGGTAAATGGACAGACAAAGAGACAGACAGACAATAGATAGATAGACCGGTAAATGAACAGACAGACAGACAATAGATAGATAGACCGGTAAATGGACAGACAAACAGACAGACAGACAATAGATAGATAGACCGGTAAATGGACAGACAAACAGACAGACAGACAATAGATAGATAGACCGGTAAATGGACAGACAAACAGACAGACAATAGATAGATAGACAGACCGGTAAATGGACAGACAAACAGACAGACAGACAATAGATAGATAGACCGGTAAATGGACAGACAGACAAACAGACAGACAGACAATAGATAGATAGACCGGTAAATGAACAGACAGACAAACAATAGATAGATAGACCGGTAAATGGACAGACAAACAGACAGACAGACAATAGATAGATAGACCGGTAAATGGACAGACAAATAGACAGACAATAGATAGATAGATAGACCGGTAAATGGACAGACAAACAGACAGACAGACAATAGATAGATAGACCGGTAAATGGACAGACAGACAGACAATAGATAGACCGGTAAATGGACAGACAAACAGACAATAGATAGATAGACCGGTAAATGGACAGACAGACAGACAGACAATAGATAGATAGATAGACCGGTAAATGGACAGACAAACAGACAGACAATAGATAGATAGATAGACCGGTAAATGGACAGACAAACAGACAGACAATAGATAGATAGATAGACCGGTAAATGGACAGACAAACAGACAGACAATAGATAGACCGGTAAATGGACAGACAAACAGACAATAGATAGATAGACCGGTAAATGGACAGACAGACAGACAGACAATAGATAGATAGATAGACCGGTAAATGGACAGACAAACAGACAGACAATAGATAGATAGATAGACCGGTAAATGGACAGACAAACAGACAGACAATAGATAGATAGATAGACCGGTAAATGGACAGACAAACAGACAGACAATAGATAGATAGATAGACCGGTAAATGGACAGACAAACAGACAGACAATAGATAGATAGATAGACCGGTAAATGGACAGACAGACAATAGATAGATAGATAGACCGGTAAATAGACAGACAAACAGACAGACAATAGATAGATAGATAGACCGGTAAATGGACAGACAAACAGACAATAGATAGATAGACCGGTAAATGGACAGACAAACAGACAGACAGACAGACAATAGATAGATAGACCGGTAAATGGACAGACAAACAGACAGACAATAGATAGATAGATAGACCGGTAAATGGACAGACAAACAGACAGACAATAGATAGATAGATAGACCGGTAAATGGACAGACAAACAGACAGACAATAGATAGATAGATAAACCGGTAAATGGACAGACAAACAGACAATAGATAGATAGACCGGTAAATGGACAGACAGACAAACAGACAGACAGACAATAGATAGATAGACCGGTAAATGAACAGACAAACAGACAGACAGACAATAGATAGATAGACCGGTAAATGAACAGACAGACAATAGATAGATAGATAGACCGGTAAATGGACAGACAAACAGACAGACAATAGATAGATAGATAGACTGGTAAATGGACAGACAAACAGACAGACAATAGATAGATAGATAGACCGGTAAATGGACAGACAAACAGACAGACAGACAATAGATAGATAGACCGGTAAATGGACAGACAAACAGACAGACAATAGATAGATAGATAGACCGGTAAATGGACAGACAAACAGACAGACAGACAATAGATAGATAGGCTGGTAAATGGACAGACAAACAGACAGACAATAGATAGATAGATAGACCGGTAAATGGACAGACAAACAGACAATAGATAGATAGACCGGTAAATGGACAGACAAACAGACAGACAATAGATAGATAGATAGACCGGTAAATGGACAGACAAACAGACAATAGATAGATAGACCGGTAAATGGACAGACAAACAGACAGACAATAGATAGATAGATAGACCGGTAAATGGACAGACAAACAGACAATAGATAGATAGACCGGTAAATGGACAGACAAACAGACAGACAATAGATAGATAGATAGACCGGTAAATGGACAGACAAACAGACAATAGATAGATAGGCTGGTAAATGGACAGACAAACAGACAGACAATAGATAGATAGGCTGGTAAATGGACAGACAAACAGACAGACAATAGATAGATAGGCTGGTAAATGGACAGACAAACAGACAGACAATAGATAGATAGATAGACCGGTAAATGGACAGACAAACAGACAATAGATAGATAGGCTGGTAAATGGACAGACAAACAGACAGACAATAGATAGATAGATAGACCGGTAAATGGACAGACAAACAGACAATAGATAGATAGATAGACCGGTAAATGGACAGACAAACAGACAGACAGACAATAGATAGATAGATAGACCGGTAAATGGACAGACAAACAGACAGACAGACAATAGATAGATAGATAGACCGGTAAATGGACAGACAAACAGACAGACAGACAATAGATAGATAGATAGACCGGTAAATGGACAGACAAACAGACAGACAGACAATAGATAGATAGACCGGTAAATGGACAGACAAACAGACAGACAGACAATAGATAGATAGATAGAATTAGAGAATGATACGATAGAATGATACGATAGAATTAAACGATAGATAGATGAGCGGACAACACTGACCCTCGCTCAGAGTCTACCTGGCATCTCTCGCTGGTTTGAATTTGAGAAACAAGAACTGGTGAGTTATTTTGATAAGACAGTTGTAGACTGCAGCCTTTGATAAATCATGAGCACTGTCTATCACGTACAAGACAAGGTTTTTCCAAGCACTTCGCCACTGTTGTGAATTTAAAGTAACTGCCCCCAAGACTGCACATCCACCATCAAAACAATAATATAAACATAAACAGAAAGATCATAACCTCAGTGTGCTTTCAATACAGGTGGAGATGAGTCCCTTGGAGAATGCCAGTGAAGTGATTGAAAACAAGACGCTGCAGTTGAGGACGCTGATCGCCCAGTGTCAGATGAGACAGATGCTGAACATCAACCCTCTCACCATGTGCCTGAACGGAGTCATCGATGCTGCTGTCAATGGAGGACTGGCTCGATACCAGGAGGTACGGGACTGGATGGAGAGCAGGGTCAATCTGCTTCTGGTAGATTAGAGGTGGACTTTGTGTAGATTATTTCACTGCCTTAAAACTTGGTTAAATGTAGAGTACTGCAAAAAAGAACAAAGAAAGTTGTAGTGGGAAAATGTGCAAGGCTGATGAAGACTGACAGTATTCACATAGACTAGAGGCTTGTATATACAAGCAGTTTGTAGTTTCACAAGCTAGTTTTAACATTCAAGAAGCAGGAAGGTCAACCACAGCAATGCTACCCAGTCAAAATTACTAATGAACATTACTAAATAACTAAATATTATATTATTTTTAGAACTATTATAAGTATTATTGTAAAATTGGTGTATAATAGTGGGACTATAACTGAATATTGTTTTACATTGACATATATCAAATGAAGAAACATCCTTTGAGTAGTTTTGATGTAATTTATAAAAAAAAGTTTAATGGCGTTTTATGACTCAAAGAAGGCAAAACATTTGAACTGTTGTGATCGAAATGTTTTGACTTTGTTGCTGTCTCATAGCCTTGACAACATAAATTGTCTGTAAAGTGATTTAATGGTCTGAGTGCACTGACTCCAGTTTCACGTTCTTCCTTTTAGCAAGATGAAAGACCGGTTTCTAGCTGTTGTTTTCAGAGAAAGCCTTAAAAGAGCATTCGCTGGATGTTTAATGACTAGCCCACATCCTCACACTTCATAGGACTCTTTGCTGCATGTATCTCTGACAGTTGCCAAGCAACAGCATGTTGAGCCCTGGCCTTTTGTGAGCGTGAGCTTCAGCTAACTCTATTAAAGGGAAGAGCTAACTGCAGGGGTCCTCCTGAATCCCAGCATGCACCTCACTGCACAGATGATGAGTTTACCACAGAGCACAGGGCTCCAGGTCTAGTCACAAGGCTATGAAACCTTGATCAAAATGTCACTTACATATGACAATTAGCATGATGGATTAAACGAGAGTCGTTGAAATGTTCCCTTAGTGTCTTTGTAATGTTGCATCATAGTTTCTAAGAAATGAGTAGGAGTGCAGGTTAGTTTACAGCATTGAAATGGCTGTGAGACTGAATTTCACACTGTGTGATTTTATTTATTAACTGACCTTTTCTTAAAAATTAGCCTGAATACAAATGATTGATGCATCTCTTTATGTAATTCCTCACTCAGGAATTCTTGGCAAAAGATTACATCGCAAATCATCCAGAGGATGGAGAGAAAATTACTTGTCTTAAGGAACTGATGTTTTAACAGGTACAAAAACAACAATTATTTGAGTCAGTGGTGTGACACTCATATTTTTTGTCTGTTCATTTATTAAAAACATGTATTAAAATGCTATTCATACAATGACTTTAATACATCTTTAAAATATAAATTAAATAATTATGTATTAACAATTCATTATATTTGTTAAAAACTATTTTTTAAACTAATGAAATTAAGAAAATGCTATTACTTTTTACTTGACTGTTGCAAAACATGATACTTTTGAAGCTTGTAAATGTAAACATTTCTTGAAAATTATATAAAAAAAAAATGAAGTTCACACAGATAGTTCATTTTTAAGATATTTCCCTTTTTTATATTGTTTAAATAATATTTAGTTTGTTCTAAGAATAATAAATCATTTCTCTGATGTTTTGCAGGCCCATATTCTAAAGTTTGGTTTAGCTGTGCATGAGAAGTTCGTCTCACAGGATGTGACCAGTTTCAAGTAATGCGCTCCAGTCTGGGGATTCAAGTATGTTTACTTTTGTACATACAGATACATATGCACAGGTCTTTAAGTGGAATTGTGCACAATTTTTTATGTTAAAATGCATATACCAACTTAATATGCAATTATAGCAGTCAACTTTTGAAATGGATCAAAAAAGTTCATCAAAGTATTGTTTTGGTTTTAGGACAACTTTGATTAAAGGTTTTGATCCACTTCAAACATTAACTACTGTATAAGTGCCGGTCAAATCAAGGGTGATAACTATAAACTTTTAATTAGTCCACAGAACAACTGAAACGAAAACTGCACAGAGGAACAATAATGTCGGAATCACTCTCAGAACAATATTTCTCCTGTCCTGTTCCAGTTGGCTCAACCAATGGCATGAGTTTAGGGTGGGGCCACTGAGCTTATCTGACCAATAGCAGATGTATGTTTGAGAAACCTGTTTGAAAAGTTACATTTAAAAATTGTGTTAATTTTAACAGATGATTTGATGAAGCACTCTCTATAACAGTTTATATTTTTTTGTTTAGTAACAAGAGTTTCCATCTTATGTGTGCAGCAATTTGAAAATTGCAGCCCATGCACATGCAGGACCCCTGTACCTAATGCCATCAGCCCAGAGGGAGGGCGAATTGTGGCGAGACGCAGGTTTGTGTAATCTTAAAGGAACACTCCCCCCAAGTTAATAAGTTGATTTTTACCGTTTTAAAAATCCATTCAGCCGTTTTCCTGTTCTGGAGATATCACTTTTAGCATAGCTTAGCATAGATCATTGAATCCTATTAGACCAATAGCAATAACATGTTTAAAACTTGTCTCTTCTGTAGTTACATTGTGTACTAATACCAGCGGAAAATGTAAAGCTGCGATTTTCTAGGCCGATAAGATTAAGAACTACACTTCCATTCCGGCGTAATAGTCAAGGAAGTTTGCTGCTGTAATAAGGCCAAAGCAGGCGCAGTAATTTCACGCAGCACATGTGCAAATGCTAACCTAGCTGGGAACTAATTTTAGGCGCTGCATTATATTACAACGCCTGCTGCGTCCATATTACAGCAGCAAACTTCCTTGACTATTACGCTGGAATGGAAGTGAAGTCCCTAATCTTATCGGCCTAGAAAATCACAGTTTTACATTTTCCACCGGTATTAGTACGGTATTAGTACACAATATAACTACAGAAGAGTCAAGTTTTAAATAGGAAAAATATCGAAACTTGTTGGTCATATTTGAACGCGATGCTATTGGTCTAATAGGATTCAATGATCTATGCTAAGCTATGCTAAAAGTGATATCGCCAGAACAGGAAAACGGCTGAATGGATTTAAAAACGGTAAAACTCAACTTATTAACTCGGGGGGAGTTGGAGAATGAGCCTATTTCCAAAAAAAGTGGAGTGTTCCTTTAATGCCATGTTGAAAATGTTTCTTGTGTGCATTCTTGAAATATAAGAGATCAGAATAAGATCAGAAAAAGTTTTGTAGTTTGAAAAGTTGAACTCAAATTAAATCTCGGCCAAGTAGATGCTATTTAAGAATGCTTATGTTTTGGATTAGTTTGACTGATTGGCAGCTAAAACTCACCCACACATTTGTTAAATTTATTCTGTCATCCTCACTGTCATCCCAGGGCTCAAGCGAAATGAGCAACATCACCAGCCAATCAGAAAGCATGCATGAGGTCTTCAAAATGCAAGTTTGTAATTTAAAGATACTCTCAGTGTTAGGGAACTAAAAGCAAATCCCATTTTTTTGTGCCAGAAAATGCAACACTGTATAAATTATATACTTGGTGACAGTCAACGGTTTTAAAATAGTTTGTAATTATTTTAATCCATTATATACAATTTAAGTAATTACATTAGTCTATTTACATATTTTATAATTTTATGAAGAATATGTTAGGTTTGAATGAATTAACTGATAAAAAAAATCATTGTTAATCAACAATTTAAAATGATATATACCGTTTATAACATCATTCTTCATAAAAGAACAAAAAAAAATGCAAAATCACATTACATACTATAACCGTTGTCTTTTTCTAGCCTAGTCCGTCTACCTCAAGTCTCAGCTCAAATCACTCTGGCTCACACAATGTGAACAGCTCTGCTCCCTCCAGCAATAGAGGTGAGAGAATTCAATAGGCTATGAGAAATCTGGCACTCGAAAGCAAGCCGTTCTTACAACTCCCCGCAACATAATTGGCATCATTTTGCAGCATTGCCTCATTTCCTCTGTTATTTTGTATCTTTTCAACTCTCCCACTACATGGCTTTATTTCTCTTCATTAGCTTCTCCACTGCCGTCTGACAAGCACAAGCACTCCAGAGAAAACGCCTGCCTCTCTCCGCGGGACAGACTCTGCAGTGGCATTTTTCTCAGCCCACTGTACCCCACACAGGTCAGAGTGGTTCCACTGTTACTGTTTAACAGTTACATGTCAAATTGAATATTCATTGGGAAATAATGTAGGGTGGGGCTTCATTTTTTATCCTTGAAGAATTGATTGTTCCCTTTCAGTCAGTCCCGTTCGATGTTACCTCAATACTAGAATTAGAGGTCTCATTTGGGAGCCCCAATAACCTCTGAGCATTACAAGGAGTGGCCAATGATTATTGGTAAGTAGAATTTTCATGCCAGGCCACTCCCCATACATGTGGGTATATAAGATGGTGGCGTGCATCTACTAATTCAGATTTTTGCTTCAGAGCCATTTGCTTTGCCTCCTGTTAGCACAGATAAGTGCTGTGTTCCACCCCTGGGCGCTCCAGCATAAAAGAGCAATTTTCTGTACAGCTTGCTCTGTCTTTCTGACCGTATGCTTCTGGGTGTGGTAGTTTCCTTACCACTGATGACGGGCATGATCGCTGACCGACGTGTCTGGGCCGAAAGCATTCTAAAAGGGCATTTTTTGCAGGGTCAGCCCCCTTCCACTTCTCCATAATGACATCATGGAGCTGCTGGATGTTAGACACGTGGTGCTTCTTCACCTTCCACCGAAGGATGCCCCACAGGTGCTCAGTAGTTCAGGTCTGGAGACATACTTGGACACTCCATCACCTTCAGCTTCCTCATCAAGACAGCTATTATCATGGTGGTGTGTTTCGGGTTGTTGTCATGTTCGAAAACTGCTCGGCCTAGTTTCTGAAAGGAAGGCATCATGTTCTGCTTCAGAATGTACAGTACATAATGGAATCCATGTTTCCCTCAATGAACTGCAGCCCCCCAGTGCCAGCAGCACTCATGCAGCCCCAGGACCATGATGCTATCACCACCACGCTTGACTGTAGGCAAGACGCAATTAGGTACTCCTCACCAGGGCATCGCCACACATGCTGGGCACCATCTGAGCCAAACTATTTTTTTCTTAGTCTCATCAGACCACAGGACATGGTTCCAGTATTTCATGCTCTTGGACAGGTTGTCTTCAGCAAACTGTTTGCGGGCTTTCTTGTGAGCCAGCTTCAGAAGAGACTTTCTTCTGGGACGAGGCCTATGCAAACTGACTTGTTGCAGTGTGCGGTGTATGGTCTGAGCACTGACAAGCTGACCTTCTACTTCTGCAACCTTTAAAGCAATGCTGGCAGCACTCAGGCATCTGTTTTTTGAAGTCAGGTTCTGCTACTGAAGCGCAGAATGAGTGCTAAACTTCGTTGATCGACCCTAGCGAGGCCTGTTCCGAATGGAACCCGTCTTGGAAAATCTCTATTTGACCCTGACCACTGTACTGTAACTCATTTTCAGGGTGTTACTGAACCTCTAATAGCCTTGGCCATCTTTGTGGAGAGCAACAATTCTAATTCTCAAATCCTCAGAGAGTTCTTTGCCATAAGGCGCCATGTTTAACATCCAGTGGCCAGTATGAGAGAATTGTACTCAAAGCACTAATTTTTACTGCTCTAATACAAGACACACAACTTTGTAGCCTATGGCAGACAAAGACATTAACATGATGAATAGGACATGTGGCTTTGCATGGTTAAACAATATATTGCTGTTATCATTTAAGGTGTACTCACTTTTGTTGCCAGCTTTTTTGACAATAATGGCTGTATGTTGAGTTATTTTCAGTGGACAGTAAATATATACTGCTATACAAGCTGTAGCATTGACTACTCTGAAATGTATTAAAGTTTAATTTCTATAGTATTGTCCCTTGAGAAGATATACTAAAATGGTTGCTAAAATGTGAGAGGTGTACTCACTTTGAATTACTGTATGTTTAGTAAACGTCCACAGAGGAAGACAATAGTAGGAGTGGCAGATTCACTGAGATTTCTTTCATATTTTTTGCAGAGGATGATTCCAGTTCAAATACTAGTGGATTCATCATTACCACCATGTGAACCCAACCTCTCCACACCTGAGACAGGTACTACAGCTTTCTGCTGTCAGATAACAGTCGTTACACTTTGGTTATGTACAGCTCAATGACATGTCCATTGCTCCTCTGTGTGTGTGTTGAATAGGATCTCTGCAAGAATTTGAGTTTCCCTCAGAATGTGTCCTAGTTTATTCTTCCTAGTGTGTCCTAGTCACTCCGTGTCAATAGTTGGTAATAAGTTGGTGTATCAAATAAAGTTTGTCCTTCATTTTGCTGTGCCATCAATGGTCCCACCCCTCCCGTCCTCCCCGACCGATGGCTTGCCGATGGGGAGCCTGGTGTCTCACTGGTTGTCTCTGAAACGTGCAGGATCGACCTCTCTCTGCCCGACCCTCCTCTACCCCCCGCCATCCCCGCAAACGTGCTCATTCGCCACGGCAGCAAGACTGCCAAATACAGCAAGACCTGTGTCCCATTTTAACCGCTTTGTACTTTCTGGAATAGCAAAAAGGGGCTACATATTTCTTAGTGTTTGTTTTTTTCTAACGTAGCCTTGTATCTACTGAGAGTAGTTAGGAAAGCTTAACTGAAGTTATCCGCTAGTGACCGCTAGTGCTCAACAATGTGCTTCTTAAACCGTGTGCAGAGGCGTAGATCAAGACTGCATGGGGCATGAGCAGTACAAAGCAATATAACCTTTGTAGTTTGCAGAGAGTGATAGAAACAAACATCATCTAGTTCTGAGATGACTTTTCCCAGAAGCCTGATCCCAAATCGGGTTGTGTCGCCGCAGTCACTTCCAAACAATATTGGCCAGATCAAATCTGTTTTTCTTTCTCCTTTAAACGTTAAATCTGGCGGAACTTTTTGCATAACGGTTAGAAATTCAATTTGGGATCTTATTTGGACTCTAGGTTGTAGATGATAAACACAAAGTTTAGGAAATGCTGTGTGGAATTGATGTTCATTTATATTGTTTCAGTATTTGTTTTTGTTTTTTGTTTCAAAAAAAGTTTTTACATCCCATTTTCAATTTAAAAAAGTATTTTCTTTTTTACGTGTAATTTTTCACCATTCAGCTTCAGTCACGCCTGTATTTCTGCTGTCCTGTTCTCTCCTTTCTCCCTTTTTATGGATTATACTCTTTTGTTCAATTTTTTGAACTTTATATCATACAATGGGATGAAAGTATTCTACATAGCCTGTGTTACAAATTTTGTATATCAAAGGTGTTTATATGAAAATGTAACCAGTTCGTAGCTTTAAATGTTTGTAAATGATGAATATTAGCCATCAAACAAATAAAGATTGATTAATGTAAATGGTGCATTTTATATACATTATGGTGTATCGTGAGATCCAATACAAGGATGCAAGCAAACTTTTACTACATTTACTATGTTTAAACATTTACCACAGCTTGTTAACTTTTATTTTATTATGGTTAACTAGCATTTTGATGAAAACTTCAATGTTAGAAGTTACAGTGAACTTCAAAGGACCAAAATGTACATCTGCCACACATTAGTTACATTAAAAAGCAGTATTGTCATTTTTGGGACATATTAACCATAAAACAATGTTTTGTAAAGTGGTGAAGAATCGCTTAGCAGACAAAAACATTAACGTCTTGCAGTGGCCCAGCCAGAGTCCTGACTTAAATCTTTTGGGAGAAGCCTGTGCATTTCCGTTCAAAAAAAAAAAAAAAAAAACTTGCTGGTTGCATAAAAGTAACTTTAAGTCAGAATTTGCCAGGGGTGTGAATAATTTCGGGCTTGACTGTATATTTTTTGTTTTATTTCTGTCTCGAAAATATATAAATCAGGTATAATTTCTTGTTGGTCTTACATTCGTTTTTATTTAAATCTTCAATATTACATTATTAATTATAATATGTAAAACATTATTTTAAATCATTATTTCAATTGTATATGCAGACCGTGTATGTATATACACTATACACACATTTTATTTTGCTTTTAAATATTTTATTGCTGTATTTAAAACGTAATTAAGTTTTGTATGTAAAACTAAAATATTGATTTACTTTTATATATTTATATATACTAGTCTAAACATATACTAGTCGGCTCAAGCTAATAATAAGATTGAATGAGAGCGGGAAGGCTTTAGGACCCGGAAGCAGCGTGCGTGGTGTCGTACTGAACGGAGCGACGTACAGAGCATACATAAAGACGTTAGGTGAGTGTATTGACACGCGTCTGAAATCATTGCTACTCAGCATTCAGACCGTATTAGTGCTGAAGGGTTTATGTTTGACTTTTGCTTATGTATTATAGTTGTATCCATCCGTTATGAAGTTTATCACATGCCCTTTCTTTGCCCTTGTTTATAGTAGTAGCTGCATGACCTGTCAATCCAGCGTGGTCGCCATAAACGCTAAACTGCAAGAGGATTTCCTCTTAGTGTCGCAGGTTTCAAATTAGTACGCAAAATGAAACAAGACATGTTTAGAAGAAAAATACTACGACACGTTGTCGTCTTGTAGTAACGGTGGTGTTGTTACAACCGATCTGTCAAGAGCTCAGACTGTGTCTCAAAACTTGTAACCAGTTTGTATAAGTAGAATACCTGAACTACTACAAATAGTAGTGTACTACACAATGCAGTGCACTGTACTTGACCTTCCAGGTCACATATGAGTTGTTTATCAGCCACAATTTGAAACATTTAATTTAAACAGACAGTTTTACACACAATTACATTAAGAATCGGAAATAATAGTTTTTATATCTGGAAGGTTAACTTAACAGCACTTACTATTAGATTAAACACTTACTATGTACTAGGTAGGCAGCGCATTATGTTTTGAGACACAGCCATTGCTTGTTTGCTGCCATCGTTTTAAGTCAGTTCAGGATAAAAGATCTTTTAATTTTTCGCCATATAGATTTCATATAAAGGTATGTGAAGACACTGATATAAAAAGAGGTCATTCTCCCATATGAGCGCTGGATTTAGTTTCTAGGTTAATTAATTAACGAAGCTGCCATAATGAGTAAGATTATTTTGAGTTTCTAATCGTGGAAACCTCACTTCATATTGGCTTTGCCGTATAAAATGGTTGTTTCCATTAAAGGAGTTTCAGTAAATTAAAGAAAATTTAGTATATATTAAATACATCAGATCATGAATTATACATGAATATTAACAATATACTGCATATTAAAAATAGAAACTGTTACACTACAAATACAGTTCGTTTGCTAAATGAAAATATTAATAAAAATGTGAAAATTATATATATAATTATTTTCAGTTCAATTAATGTTTTTATTTTATTAAAATTTTAAAAAACATTTCGTTTAAATCATTTAATAGAATGTTTGATATTTTTGAAAGAAAAAAATCATAAACACAAATACACACAAACACAATATGAATTTCTTTACATATTAAAAAAATGAATTATGAAATTATTAATAAACCTACAAAAACGTCTCATTTTACTATTATTTTAGTGGATTATACATTTTCTGTAAAATGTTTAGAACTTGTAAAGTTGTCATACAATAGAAGATATTGCATTTTTTAATTAAAAATATGCATATCTATGTAAATCTAATTTTAAAATATAAGCTGCTACATTATGTATACATTTTTTGCTAACTGAAAAATTAATAAAACATTTATAAATGTTTTAATTATATATTTTTAATTATTACTTTAAATTATATTTTACTTTTAATAAAAAAATTTAAAAATGATTTAATATAAATCATTTAATAGCATATTTACGTACTATACTGTACAAACTGAAAGTTAATTGAAAAAATATTAATAAAACTAAAACAAATCTCTTATTTTACCCTCGTTTTTATAAATTTTTCATTTTCTGTTCAGTTTTTGGATCTTGTAAAGTTGTCACAATAGAAGATATTCCATACAGCCTGTCACAGAGATTTTGTACAAAAGGTGTTATATGAAAATAGTTTTATTAAAAAAAAGCTAATGTACAAATAATCTAATTTTAAAATATAAACTGCTACACTATGTATACATTTCTATGCAAAATAAAATGATTAAAATTTAAAAACAGAAAAAAATATATCTGTATATAAAATTATTATTTTTAATTAAATGTTTAAAAAACTTGCTAATTTAACAGAATATATTATATTTTTGAAAGAAAAAGATCACACACACATATACACACACAATATGAATTTCTTTACAAACTGAAAGTGAAAATCTGTTATTTCACCCTCATTTTAATGGATTATATATTTTTAAGTTTTTTTGATCTTGTAATGTTGTCTTAAAATGAAAAATATTCCATATAGACTGTCATTGAGATTTTGTGCAAAAGTTTTTTTATATGAAAAATTTTTTTTTCAATTAAAAATATGTACAAATAATCTAACTGTAAATATGTAATAGCAAAGATGTATATTAATTGAAAAATATGAATACGTTTGTGTGTGTGTATACGCAGATGGATTAAAATCAGCCAGTTGTGCGCAAACTTTTGACTTTTGCATATAAACCGTTTTGAAAAGTTTTACCATAGAATATTGTGAGTCAGCCTCATTCTTTTTTGTCTGCTCGTCTACAGCTGTCTGCAGCACATCATTAATCTCGGTGCTGCTGTGATGCAGACTAATGGTCAAGCATTCCAGCTGAAATCATACGTACAGGTGCAGACATTGAGATAATTTAATCAGATTCGGTCTGTCAGCGCCGTGTTGTGAATTGCACTGTTAAAATAGGCCCATGCATCAAGGAAACCGAAAATTGCCTTGTCGAGAGTGGAAATCTGTCATTGCGGTTTCAAATTACCCCAAAGCAGCGAGTTCACTAAGCATTTTTGGACACATTTGATGACTGGCGCAATTAAAACGGTTACGCTCAGGTATGCATAAACAAAGGTACCATGCTACGGTTTTATATTATGCAGGTGGCATATTTGACAGTATTACTCGCAGGATAAATGGGTTAGAAGTTATAAACGCGAAGCATATGATAAATCGATTCTGCTGGCATGAGACCACCGTGCTCCGTTCCGCAGCTGTGTGCAATGGTCACCTAATATTACCCAGGCATTTGCTTTCAACTCCAAAAACACATCTTTAATTGGACGCAGCTACAAAAAAATCCATCTATGTTGCACACCTGCTGTGCCAACCTCGGTTTTTATCGCTCACGGTTTTATTTCTGTCCGTAGCACGTGGAAAATGGTGGAAAATGTTCTCGACTCGGAATCTGAAAGCCGCTTTTGATGAAAAATGAACTCGACGCTTTCTTTTGATCAGCGCGCACCAGTCCTAGATTCTCCCATCTGCCCGTTTTTAAGAAAAACTATTAGATGCTCCACTTTACACACCTTTGAGATCCTCGTGGCATGTGCCAATCATCTATATAGAGGGCAGTTCTTTTCATGTTTAACCTGAAGTAAAAATTTAGGATTGTGGCTCAGTGGTGGGACAAGCAAAAAGACTTTAGGGTAAAAAGGCCATGGTTTGTTGTGTGGCACCAGCATGATTGGCAATCTCTCGCTGTATGTGCTGGTGAGGGATTATTGTTAGAGCAACCTGACAGCTGGCACTTGGCAGGTCTGCCCAGAACACCATGGATAATTTAGCCGCTCGTTGTCATAATAGTTCATTAGCCGCACTCTTGTGTGAGACGTAGCTCTTCAGCAACTAAGCGAATGAATACTTTACACAGTACAAGAAGTTTCAGCACAGGGTAAGACACATGAGAGGTGAATCTGCTAGACGAAGATGACGTGAAATCTAAATGTACCCTGTTTGCTTTCTTAATACATGTGTTTGATTGAGCATTTGCAAGATCTTCCAGAGAAAAAAATGTGTTTATATAAATGTCAGATCTTATTGAATTTTGATTAAAGTATCATACAAAGTGTATTTGAAGGAAATTAATACATTTATTTAGCAGGATCAAAAGTGACAGTAGACATTTATTGTTACAAAGGAACGCTGAACATTCAGCTTTGCATCAGGAATAAATTACTTTTTAAAATAGAAATCAGTTATTTTAAACTAATAATTTGAACAGTCTATCAAAAGCGATTGCATATTATGTACATATAATAATAAAAATAATTTATTAGTAATTAATAATAATAATATAAAAGAACTGCATGACACAAACTCTCAATTCTGACTTTTTTCCTCAGAATTGTGAGATACTGTATAAATTCACAATTGTTATAAAGTCAGAATTGCAAGATATAAGCTCGCAATTCTGAGAAATACAGTTGGAATTGCAAGATTATATCTTGCAATTGTGACTTTTTTCTCAGAATTGCAAGTTTATATCTCACAATTCTGACTTTATAACTTGCAATTGTGAGTTTATATTCAACAATTTTGAGAGAAATTCTGCATTGCAAGATAAAAACTTGCAACTCTGAGAAATAAACTCAAAATTCTATAAATAGTCGAAATTCTGTGAAATAGTCAAAATTGTGAGTTTATATCTCACAATTCTGACTTTATAACTTGCTATTGGCAGTCTTTTTCCCCTCAAAATTTGACTTTTTTTTTCTTGCAATTGTGAGTTTGAATTTACAAAAATATTAAGTAGCGTAAACTGTTTTCAACAGTGATAATAATGTTTCTTGAGCAGAAAATCTGCATTTTAGAATGATTTCTGAAGGATCATGTGACACTGAAAACTAGAATAATGACGCTGAAAATCCAGCTTTGCATCAGGAATAAATTACATTTTAAAATAGAAATCAGTTATTTTAAACTGTAATAATATTTCACAGTATTGCAGTTTTTACTGTATTTTTTTTATCAAATACATCTTTCAAGACCTTTAAATTCTTTTGACTTTTGACTTAGACTTTTGAACAGTCTGTACATCAAAAGCTATTGCATATTATGTACATATAATAATAATTAATTTATTAGTAATTAATAATAATAAGAACTGCATGACACAAACTCTCAATTCTGATTTTTTCTCAGAATTGTGAGATACTGTATAAACTCACAATTGTTATAAAGTCAGAATTGCAAGATATGAGCTCGCAATTCTAAGAAATAAACATACAATTCTGAGAAATAAATTCGCAATTCTGAGAAATAAAGTTAGAATTGCAAGATTATATCTTGCAGTTGTGACTTTATAACTCGCAATTGTGAGTTTATATCTAACAATTCTGAGAAAAATTCTGAATTGCGAGATAAAAACTTGCAATACTGAAAAAATAAACTCAAAATTCTGCGAAATAGTCGCAATTCTGAGAAATAGTCAGAATTGTGAGTTTACATTTGCAATTCTGACTTTATAACTTGCAATTGCCAGTCTTTTTTCCCCTCAAAATTTTACTTTTAATGTCATGCAATTCTAAGAAAAAAACGTCAGAATTGTGAGTTTATATGTCGCAATTCTGACTTTATAACTCGCAAATGTGAGTTTAAATCTCACAATTCTAAAAAAATTCAGAATTGCGACATATAAACTCACAATTCAGACTTTTTTTTTCTCAGAATTGAGTTTATATCTTACAATTCTCAGAATTGTGAGATAAAAAGTCATAACAGTCACAGTTCTGTCTGTTTTGTCATTGGTTTTTCCCATTTGTCTTCCCCCTGTCATTTTGTGATCAATTGGTTTAGTCCTTGTTTGTGTAATCACCGACACCTATGTTTAATCAATTATCACCCTTTATAAGTCTGTCTCTGTCTATAGCACTCTGTCGGTCTTTGATATTGTTTGATGTTACGTGTGTGGATGTTCCTGCCTGTATCTCTAAGTATATATTAAATATAAGTGTTATTGTTAATCCTGTCTCTCGTCTCGTCCGTCCAGCACGTAAACCGTTACAGAAAAGACCGACCGAAAACAGTTTACCCGGCACCTTCCCCTGCGTTTATTTTTCCGTCTTTTGTTTTTCTCAGTGTTTTGTTTTTTGATTTATTATGGATAACCCTGTAGTCCTCATCATCCTCCTGGAGCAGGGGAACCGCTCTCTCGAGGACCACACAAGAGACGTTGTGTTCCTCGCACCGCTGACACATTACCCGGACAGCTGCCTGTGCACTTTCTACCGTAAGGGACTTAACATCACCACCAAAGCGCAGCTGTCCGGGGAGGGTCCTCGAGAGAGCATAGCCGACTACATCAAGTGGGTGCTGGCGTCCTGTGGATCGTCATGGACTGTCGGCATCGTCGAAGAGGACGTCAGCCCCACTCCAGACCCAGAGCCCAGCCAACCATCACCCCGACACGAGGAGTTTGAGCCCGAAATCAGCACCGTGGACGGAGAGCCTGAGCCCGGAGCGACAGCGATATGGAGTGCCGATGAGCTCAAAACTTCCGACCAGGTGCGAGAGCCGGCCATTACATCTGCGACGGTGGAGTGCTGCGTGGAGCAAGAGAGGGCGGTAGAGAGCCCTGCCCACTGCACCACCACTGAGGGTGAGCTTGAGCAACACTCTGGGGACTTAATAGACTTTTTCTCGGAGCCACTGGTCTGCCTGGAATTCCCACCCACCCGCCCTCTTCAGTGTGTCTCTGGATCTGTCTGGTCTCCGCTGGTTCCGTCCAGCCGTCCTGAATCTCCGCTGGTTCCGTCCAGCCGTCCTGAATCTCTGCTGGTTCCGTCCAGCCGTCCTGAATCTCCGCTGGTTCCGTCCAGCCGTCCTGAATCTCTGCTGGTTCCGTCCAGCCGTCCTGAATCTCCGCTGGTTCCGTCCAGCCGTCCTGAATCTCCGCTGGTTCCGTCCAGCCGTCCTGAATCTCTGCTGGTTCCGTCCAGCCGTCCTGAATCTCTGCTGGTTCCGTCCAGCCGTCCTGAATCTCCGCTGGTTCCGTCCAGCCGTCCTGAATCTCTGCTGGTTCCGTCCAGCCGTCCTGAATCTCCGCTGGTTCCGTCCAGCCGTCCTGAATCTCTGCTGGTTCCGTCCAGCCGTCCTGAATCTCCGCTGGTTCCGTCCAGCCGTCCTGAATCTCCGCTGGTTCCGTCCAGCCGTCCTGAATCTCCGCTGGTTCCGTCCAGCCGTCCTGAATCTCTGCTGGTTCCGTCCAGCCGTCCTGAATCTCCGCTGGTTCCGTCCAGCCGTCCTGAATCTCTGCTGGTTCCGTCCAGCCGTCCTGAATCTCCGCTGGTTCCGTCCAGCCGTCCTGAATCTCCGCTGGTTCCGTCCAGCCGTCCTGAATCTCCGCTGGTTCCGTCCAGTCTTCCAGAATCTCCGCTGGTTCCGTCCAGCCGTCCTCAATCTCTGCTGGTTCCGTCCAGTCTTCCAGAATCTCCGCTGGTTCCGTCAAGTCGTCCAGAGTCATCACTGGTTTCGCCCAGCCTTCCAGAATCGCCGCTATCACCTGTCAGTCCCCCTGCTCACCCTCAGTCCACCACCTGTGTAGTGGGCTCGCCGCGGGTCTGCCAGCTTCCATCGGCGTCTAGGCTGGAGGATCCCTCTGCTCCGCCTCCAGCCTCCGAGTCCAGGACTCCACCTCGGCCCTCCGACCCTGTGGCTCCACCACGGCTCTCGACGCCCTCATCTCCACCGTCGCCCGTCGGTCCACCAGCTCCACCGGGCTCCATCGTCTCTCCGGCTCCGCCCTGGTCAGTTGTCGTCCCTCCGTCTCCTCAGGACTCTGCTCCTCTGGCTGTGCCTCGTTGCGCCGTCCCACCGGCTCCTGCGGACTCCTCCCTCCCTCAGGCACAGCCTCCATCCTCTGTCGCTCCGGCTCCGCCGCGGACCTCCGGAACTCCGCCTCCGCCTCGTGCGCCAGAGCCTGCTGTTCCACCTTGGCCCTCCGGATCCTCGGCGTCACCCAGGATCTTCGGCTCTCCATCTCCATCTCCGCCTCGGGCTCCTCCTCCACCTGCTCCGCCTCTGTCGGTCGGCCCCCTGGAGTCGGCATTCCTTCCTCCAACATGGCTCCTCCCTCCGTCGGCTCCACCGTGGGCCGTCTTCATGGCTGTGGCCTGGGTCTCGCTCTGTTCCTCCTGCTCCGGGTCCCTTCTGTTTCCTCCCTGGCTCCTCCCACCATCGTCGCCCCCTTGGACTGTCCTGTCTGTCACTTGGACTTTTCTTTTAGTCCCCCTCCTTCGGTTGCGTCCTCCGCCGAAGCCCCCTCCCTCATGGACTTAAATATTTCTGGTTTTCCGCCCCTCGTTTTTTTCTTGTTTTTTTTTTATACGGCGCGAGGACGCGCCTATTCGGAGGGGGGCGTAATGTCACAGTTCTGTTTTGTCATTGGTTTTTCCCATTTGTCTTCCCCCTGTCATTTTGTGATCAATTGGTTTAGTCCTCGTTTGTGTAATCACCGTCACCTGTGTTTAATCAATTATTACCCTTTATAAGTCTGTCTCTGTCTATTGCACTCTGTCGGTCTTTGATATTGTTTGATGTTACGTGTGTATATGTTCCTGCCTGTATATATTAAATATAAGTGTTATTGTTAATCCTGTCTCTCGTCTCGTCCATCCAGCACGTAAACCGTTACAATAACTATGACAGTATTCACCTTTTTTATTTTTAATTCAGTGGCAGAAATGGGCTTCCATATAAGTCTGATTAATTTTGCTTTGGAAATGTATTTTTTAATCTGTATATAAACAGTCAGTGCTCAACACTGCATTCTTAAACAAAACTTACAAATGTACAATTCTGAGAAAAAATCTTTTATATGAGTTTATATCTCGCAATTCTGACTTTATAACTCACAATTGTGAGTTTATATCTAACAATTTTGAGAAAAATTCTGCATTGCGAGATAACTTTTTTTAAATTCTGAGAAATAAACTCAAAATTCTGCGAAATAGTCAGAATTATGAGTTTATATCTCACAATTCTGACTTTATAACTTGCAATTGGCAGTCTTTTTTCCCCTCAAAATTTGACCTTTTTTTTCTCGCAATTGTGTTTGTCATGCAATTCTGAGAAAAAAACGTTGGAATTGTGAGTTTATATCTTGCAATTCTTACTTTATAACTTGCAATTGTGAGTTTATATCTCACAGTTCTGAGAAAAATTCTAAATATCTTACAATTCTGACTTTATAACTTGCAATTGCCAGTCTTTTTTCCCCCTCAAAATTTGACTTTTTTTTCTTGCAATTGTGAGTCTGTCTCACAAAAGTCACGGAAATCTGAAAAAAAAATGTATAACTCGCAATTGCCAATCTTTTTAACTAGTAACTTGTAATTGAATTACGTAATGGAATTACAAAATAAATGTAACTGTAATCTGTTATCATTACTGAGAAAAACATGAGTGCAAAGGGGGTTACATCTAAATATTTTCACACACATACAGATTTGATTGCTTTCTGTCCGAATTTGCATTGACTGTTTTAAAATATAAGACACCAATGTTTCAGGAGTTCAGAACACAGAATAGGACACACGTTTATTTGATAACTTTTTTATTTTCTATTTGGGTTTATGTATATGCTGTAGTGTATTTTTAAAATTAGTTTTTTCTCAAGGCATCATTTGCATCATTAGATGCCAGTGTTTCCTGTCATAGCTATGCAAAGATTTGATTTCAAAAACAGTATCATAGCTATTAAATTACATATTGTTATGATTTCAAATCTGTATTTAACCTCAGAATGATCTCAAAATAAAAAGAGGTCCTAAAGTCTGATTTTGTGGTGGCTGTGCTTTAAAATGTAATTTTATAATTTTATAATTGTATAATCTTAATCATCTTAATTCAAGTGCTCAAGGATTTTGAAAGTGCTTTAAATGTTTCAAAATAATCAGTCACTTTAAAAAATAATCAAATGTAATCAGTTACATTGCCTAAAGTATCTGAAATAGTTACACTACTTATTACATTTTAAATAGGGCAACTTGTAATCTGTAACCGTTTTCACGTATATATATGTGTGTGTGTATACGACGTCACATTTTTGAATATTCTGTACATTTTGTAGGACTTTTTACTATCAGTGGTCTTTGTGTAGCTAGTCAAACACGTCCTCAAGTATCCTGCAATTTTATATTTCAACCACAGGTGTCAATAGACAATGTAGAAATGTAATTTTTTTTATAATTGCGATTTTACTTCCTGTAATTGTTACTATGTCTCACAACGTGATTCTTTTATGCTTCATCACAGTAATTTTTTACTATTCCCTACTTTTCACTTGGGAATACGTCTCATTAGAAGTAAAGTGGTTTGCAAATGCTGTTTCACGCAAAATTTAAATAATCAGTGTTTGTATTGTATTAATAGTGTTGCCTCGGGTAGCCTACATACGCAGCAGAGAGTCAGGAAGGTGTCTCTTTGCGACCACAAAAGAGATTTTTTGTAATTTTCCCTGCTTGAGCCATATCTGGCTCACAGCAGTGCAACCCTGACAAATCCTGCACTGCGTTATGATTCGCTCAGCACTTTTTTTGTACCCTACATCTCCCAGATCCTCCACTGAGTTGTTGTAGTCTCTGATTTTTGAGCCTCTTGAATGCCCTCCTGCGAGCGAATGGCTTCAAGACTTTCTTCAAGTGCTTACCAGTAAGTCTGCAAAGTTCCTGCCCGGAGACCTTTAAGGTTTTTCTGGGAAAATGGTACAAGCGGTTCCTTGTCTTTTTGTTACTGTGGTGAACTCTAAAATGAAGGAGAAGCATAATTGCACACCGTGTACCTCCATATCAAGCTTCACACTAGCAATTAATGGTATTAGAGCGAGCGTGCTCTTGTCAGATTCAATTTCAATGCCTCAGTGGGTTTTTCTGCCCTAATGCATTGGGTGTACGGAGTTTAGTCATTGCGAATACGGCCCACAGATGGCCGCAGATGGGTGCAATTACTAAATTCATTATTAAATCGGTTGCTTTATGAGTGTTTTCTTCTTTTTGACCTCACTAGTCTCTTGCGATTTAATTCAAAACAAGATGGTTCATGATTAGAAGCACGTAGTGAAGTTTGGTTGTCTAGTCTGCTTTTGATACTTTTGTTCTCTTGTAAGTTTAGATCATTCAATATATCCGTGAAACATGTTTTTTTTCTGTAGAGAGACTGCTTCTTAATACTTGAACTACAAAAGCATCCATATTTTGTTGAATGTTTGAATTATTTCTTCTTAAGATGTTGCCAGACTCAGGGAAAAAAGATGTTTAAATTGTCTGGCTCAATTCTTTGAACAGGCCAAGGTCATTTTCTCTTTTCATTCTCTCTCTCTTCAGGCAATGGCGCAGACGGGCTTTGGGCGAAGATACTTCAAAGCTTTTGTTAGTGGCTTCTTTGTAGCCGTCCCTGTGACAGTGACTGTTTTAGACCGACTTGCCTATGTGGCACGTGTGGAAGGTGCCTCAATGCAGGTGGGATGTCCTTTATCCACTTTATCAAACTTGGTAATGTTGTTGTTTTTTTTTAATCTGGTTTGGTCTAGTTTTGCTGAAAGTTAGCAAAGATGTGCATTTTTCTTATTCAAGGTAATTCAAGTCAGAACTGAGGCACAGTGGTTCACACACATTTTAGGCACATTAAGCTGTGGTGCTCATATGGGCGATGCAAGTTCGAGTCCAACATTTAATTTTTTTATGATCACTTTACCCTTTTTGTCACCACTTTAATATTCTTTCCCCACTTTACTATTTCTATATGTGACGCTGGACCACAAAACCAGGCATAAGGGTCCATTTTTGAAATTGAGTTTTATACATTAACTGAAAAAGCTGAGTAAATAAGCTTTCCATTGATGTATTTGATGTATGATTTGTTGAGACAGGACAACATTTGGTCATGATACATCTGTTTTTAAATATGGAATCTAAGGGTGAAAAGACAATCAAAATATTGAGAAAATCGCCTTTAAAGTTGTCCAAATTAAGTTCTTAGCAATGCATATTACTAATCAGAAATTAAGTTTTGATATATTTATGCTAGGAAATTTACAAAATATTTTCATGAAACATGACATTTACTTAATATCATAATGATTTTTGGCATAAAAGAAAAATGTATCATTTTGACCCATACAATGTATGGTTGGCTATTGCTACAAATGTACCTGTGCTACTTATGACTAGTTTTGTGGTCCAGGGTCACATATAATTATTTATATATAATATAAAGTTAATAATTTTATAATGTATAATATGAATTTAATATATTTTCATATTAAAAAAAATATTTTGATTATATATTGATATTTAAAATATGTCTTATATTTATCACAGAACAAGGTGTTGTGAAACTACACTAAAAAATTCTGTAGAAATATGGCACAATGTACTTTATTAATTTGAAGGAATTTTCCATTTTTATTTTTTACAGATGTTTTACATGTATTTAACACTGCACTGAATTGTGTTTTAGAGTTAATGGAAATGTCTGTAAACTCAATGGATAATGTCTAATGGGCTGGCAATACTTTCTCTGTCATTTAACAAGATTTATTTCTTACAGTGTAGTTTAATGGCAGTTTAGGAAACTTATTAGCCAATAAAAAGCAACTTAAAATCACCATATTCACAATGTTGCTTGATTTTTCAATACTGACAAAATAATTGCAAATATATTGCCTAGCCTTAAAAAATAGTAAGAGATTTTTAGCCTTAAGGGCTAGTTCACCCAAAAATGAAAATTATGTAATTTAATAATTACTCACCCTCATGCCACTCCAAACCATTAAGAGCTTTGTTCATCTTTAGAATTAAGATATTTTTGATGAAATCCGTGAGCTTTCTGACCCTGCATAGACAGCAACACAACTACCATTTTCAAGGACCAGAAAGGTGGTAAGGACAGAGATGAAATTGTTGAATAAAGTTGTTTTTGTTTTCTTTGTGCACTCTCGTAGCTTTATAAAATTACGCTGAACCACTGATATCACATGGACTGTTTTAGCAATGTCCGTACTACCTTTCTAGGTCTTGAACGTGTCAGTTGCTGTCTATGCAGGGTGAGAAAGCTCACGGATTTTATCAAAAATATCTTAATTTGTGTTCTGAAGATGAACGAAGGTCTTACAGGTTTGGAACAACATGAGAGTGAGTAATTAATGACGGAATTTTCATTTTTGGCTGAACTATCCCTTTAATAACCTCTTCTATTTAAACATTGCTAACCTTTTACTTATGTTAGGACTTTGCATTACGGCTTAATCAAACCAAATTTGCTAAACATTGCACTAATAGCACTAAGACCATGATGAAAGACACCTCTAATAATGAGAGAAAACCCTCTGAATACACCATGCTCATTTCCTTGCCAAACAGAAGTAATGGTTCATTATGTACCTAATGAACGCTAACTAACCAAAACGGTGTTGTTGTTTTCCTTTTGGAGCCCAGTTTTCTGTCTTGGTTCATAGTGTTATATATTTGCTAATGGCTTTTCCCGGTTCATCCACGGCCTTTGAATCCAAATAAGTCACTCTATGGACAATGCTGAAAGCTGACACCAATGCAGAATGAGAAAATGTGTCTGAATAAAAAAGATAGAGCGCCCAGCTGTGACAGATAAATTCTCTAGGCGGGAACGCTCGTCGGGATATTTATTTTAGAAGGACAGATAAGAGATATTTCTGTCAATTATCCCAGCAAGCGTGAAATGGCTCATCGAGATCTCCCTTAATGATTCATTGGAGGCCCGTGTATCAAGTCAGTCGACGACTTGCATGCTTGAGAAGGTTCGTCACACGCAAGTTGTTTGATATACCACCACAAAAGAGTTAAAAAGAAAACAAATAGTCTAAAAAATTCAGTTTTGAAGTTAACTCGTAGACGTTATTTTTACTCTTAGGATGTCATCAGTTTAAAGGCTGAATGAAGAACAGAGGCTGTTTTCCGGAACAAAATTAAAGCAAACTTGCCGAGTTTATTCTTAGAGTAGGGTTTGGGAAGTTTGTGTGGTATGAAGGATTAAAGCAATAAATCACAGACCAAAAAGAAAAACTGATAAAACCTAAAACCTAAAGCCTACTCTAACTTTTCCAGAGTCTAGAATTTATGAACCATGTTGACTCGTGTGGTTTGAATCTTTCCCAGCCATCCTTAAACCCAGCTGGAGAGACGTCACCTGATGTTGTGCTGCTCAACCGCTGGAGTGTGAGGAACTACCAAGTACAGCGAGGGGACATTGTATCAGTTCTGTGAGTAGCTGCTTTTAAGTTGTATTTTGTGTGTGATGTGCTACATGACATTTCACTGTGGGCAGAGCCACAACGCTGTAGAAGCCAAGTGACTGAAAAAGTGTTGACTACAAACACTATTTTGCATTTTATTGTATTGTGCATAGTTGTGCTATGGTGTAAATATGTTGTTTAACAGCCAATATTAGACTTTTTTTAATTTATCGGTATTATCAGATAATACCGGCCATCGTCTAATTTGACTTGAGTATCCGTTTATCATACTGTAAATTATAAGGTTGTGATGCCAAATGTCACTTGTAACATTTAATGACTGATTTTTTTATATTTTATACAAAATAGCTTATATTTTTAATATTAGTCATTCAACGGATATCGGCCATGACAAAATCTGTGTTAGCCTGAATTTTAGCATTGATGGATGTCTATGCACAGTGTTTACTATTGACAGATTAGACATTTTTGTAATTTAATTTGAATGATTTTACTCTGAGAGTCATGTGACACTGAAGACTGGAGTAATGGCTGAGGAAAATTCAGTTTTGCATTCTTTATTTTATTTTAAAGTATGTTAAATTTGAAACCATTATTTTATATTGTAATAACATTATTTTTCTGTATTTTTGATCAAATAAATGCAGCCTTGATGAGCATAAGAGACTTTTTTTTTTTAAAACATTCTCAAGTCTCACAAGTCTCACTGATCCCAAACTTTTAAACAGCAGTGTATGATTATTTTTTATTAATAATTTAATAATAATGCTGAATATTATCTCTTTTACAAATGTTTAGTTTTAATGTTGTGTTGCCTAAATTTACTTAACGTACTGATTTACTATACTTTTTGTATTTAAAGATTATTTTATTATAGGCTACTTATCGGTTATCGGCGGCAACATCAAAATAATTACGACTTATTGTATGACTGAAATTGTAATATTGGTGCATTTCTAGCATAAGCTTTAAAGGGATAGTTCACCAAAAAATGAAAATTCTGTCATTATTTCTCACCCTCATGTTGTTCCAAACCCGTAAGACCTTTGTTCATCTTTGGAACACAAATTAAGGTATTTTTGATGAAATCCGAAAGCTTTTTGACCCTGCATAGACAGCAACACAACTGAAACGTTCAAGGTCCAGAAAGGTCCTTCTCTTCCATGTCAGTCTGAGGAAATTGTTGAATAAAGTAGTTATTTTTGTTTTCTTTGCACACAAAAAGTATTCTCGTAGCTTCATAACATTCTGGTTAAACCACTGATGTCACATTGACTGTTTTAACAAAGTCTTTACTACCTTAATGAGCCTTGAACGTGTCAGTTGCATTGCTGTCTATGCAGGGTCAGAAAGCTTTTGGATTTAATAAAAAATATCTTAATTTGTGTTCTGAAGACGAACAAAGGTCTTACGGGTTTGGAACGACATGAGGGTGAGTAATTAATGATAGAATTTTCACTTTTGGTTGAATTATACATTTAATTTTTTTCATCTCAGCTCTGGTGAAATCCTTCAAAATGGTCTAAAATGTCAGTCTTTTAGCTGAAATTTGACAGATATATGACAGAACATGATGTTGATGTCAAACAATTGAGCCTGCAGACATCTGCTGTTTCACCGGTGTAATGCAGAGTCCTCACATCCAGTCAGATTTTCAATTCATTGCTCAAAAATGGTACATTCATTCAGAAAATTGCCACTAAGATGTTCCCCGTCCAGATAAAGACATCTGTAGCACTCAAAATTGCTAATTGGACCATTTTGGTCCCTCTCTAATCTGACACGGATCTCCTTGACCTTAAACCCAGCTGCTCTGAGTACACTAACTCAAGGGGAATCCTCTTTGGGGTAATGAGCCCACTCTGTTTTAAGGCTTACTGTCATCGTGAGTAATTGGCATGGATGTAATCATCTGATATACTCTAATGTGGTGCTCAACACCAAGAGCCTATTGACACAGGCCCTGCGGAGGCTATCATCTAGATTCTAGTTAGGTAACTCCTCTTCACTTTTATGTATGGCCTCTATTTTGAAGCACCAGGGGGGAAGAAAGCATTTATTTCAGCCAACTTCTTGATCAAACACTCACCCTGCTTTGTTTTTTGACTTTATATGTTTGATAGACCAGTAGATGGGTTTAGCGGTGTTAGCTGTTTAAATGAGGTTTTGATGCTGAGGGACTTGTGTATGATTATAAATGCCGCCACAGGATGTTTATCGCATTTAAAACATTACTCTGTTGACTTGCATTTTGATCAGAGTTTAAAAGTTTAGAAACTTTCATACAATTCATTAGCAGTTACTAAATTATTAAATTTAAAACATCTTACCTTTTCTGTGTGATTTTTGTGCCTCTAGCAGTGCCAGATGAAGTAAAAATAATGACTGTTCTGAAGAAGGTTTTCAGAACACTGCCTCTGTCTGTCATTGGTCAAACAAAAAGATGACTTCGCCCCCAAACTCACATCATTGGCTGAGCCAGTGTTGCTATGCCAGGCCGGGGCGGAATTCTCAAACAAAAAGAGTGATGTTTTCAAAACACCACAAAGTTTTAGCGTCTTATAGTTATTAAACTGGAATAGCATGTAAAATTAGGTTTTAATGCTTTAAAACTGAGGGACTTGTGTATGATTATAAATGCCGCCACAGGATGTTCATCACATTTAAAACATTACTCTGTTTGTGTTGCATCCTGATCAGAGTTTAACAGTTTAAAAAACTTTCATACAATTCATTATCAGCAACTAAATAATTACATTTACATCGTACATTATTTTTGTGCCTCTAGCAGTGCCAGATGAGACAAAAATAATGACTGTTCTCAAGAAGGTTTTCAGACCACTGCCTCTATCTGTTATTGGTTCAGCAAACAGATGACTCCACCCCCAAACTCACATCATTGGCTGAGCCACTGTTGCTATGCCAGGCTGGGCAGAATTCTCAAACAAAATGTTTGTTTTTAAAACACCAAGTTTTAGTGTCTTATTTATTATACTGGAATAGTATAAAGGTTTTTATACATAAAACATATGTATACATACTCTTTACATAAAAGTACACATTTCAGCTTTAAGTTGATATACTGTTTATTTAGTTAAATCCCTGTATTGGGAACAGTGTTGAGAGTGTGGTAAGGCAGATTCACTCTATCATTACCCAAAGATGGCACTCTTCCCCTGCTGGGAATTCACTGCACTGGGAACATGATGTTCATCCTTTGCTAAACTATTCTGAAGGAAAAAGCTAGCACTGCATGCTAATTCTCCTGACTTTGATTGTTTTAGGCTTATTCAAGGTCCATATAACATTATGCTTTTATACACTTAATAATGGAATGGAAGGGAAATGCTAATATGTTGAATGTGAGTTTCTATCAGTTTTTTTTTATCTGGTTCTGTCCTTTTTTAATCAATATATTCAATAATTATTGTATTTTATATGAATAATTCAATTTTTATATTTCATTTTTATATGAAAAATGAAAATCTGTTGTCATTATTCACTCACCCCATAATACATTTTTAATGTATTTTATTTATATTTTATAGTGACTTTGCGTGCCAAGCTAAAAAACTAAAAAATAATAAAATAACTATAAAAGTAGTTTATCACACAGCTATAGTAAAGCTCTTATGAAGTCTTGCAAGTAAAATTTAGGTCATTTTTCAATGAAAATGTTGAATTCTTTGAAAACCAATGTGATTTCAGCCTTCAAAAGCATTTTTTTGACTTCTTTTATGATACATCTGTGGTGTTTTTTTGTCTTTTTGTTGTTCTGTAGAAAAAAGCTACATAAATACTGCATACTGTCTCCTTTTGTGTTTCACAAGAAAAATTAAAGTTTGAACAACCTGATGGTGAATATATTGACAGAATATTTATTTTTGAGTGAGCTATCTTTTTCGTTTTATATTTGTAAACCACATATTTTAACATTTAGATCACATTTGGCACAAAACAGTGTAAATCAAATCAGGAATCAAATTAGACATTTCTGAGTGTCGTAAAATTTGAATGAATTTATGGAATTGCTAGAGTTTTGTTTTCCTCTGGATGTTTGGATCAAAAGCAGATATAATTGGGACTCATTTCAAACATTGTCTGAGGAGATTGTGCAGCCCACACAGAGTAATATCTTATTTAGAGAACATTCCTCATCTTCAGACAGGAGTCGATGGGGAAGAGGTTCTGTCAGGGTGTTTTATGCGCACAGAAATTTTTTTGTCATGCTTTCAGTGTAAACCGGTACAAACTTGACGATTTTATGAATTGGCATTTGTATCGGCACTTCTTTAGAGCAATCTGAAAACTGTGTGTTTGGTCAAAAGTCCGGTCTGTTCATCTGTGACTAAGAGGAAACGGTGGCACAACATTTAGATTGCCAAAACATTTTGTCCTTTTAGAAAATGTCCAAACATTTTTACAAATAACCATAAGTCGAAAAGAAAATGTAGGAAACACAAATAGCTGTTCTGACTAGGAGCATTGATAGAGGACAAAAAGAGCAGATAAATGTCCATTGATTCACAGCATGCCTGTCAATTTTCCCACTCTTTTCTAAGGCGCTTTGAAGTATGCTGGGCAGAAAATGGGATCTCATCGGGGCTGGATTGGGTTGAGTGTAATTAGCCATCTACATGGAAACCAGTTCAGTTCACGTGTCCTCAGAGAGGTTCCTTGGAGCCCAACCCGCATTTGGGGGAATTTTGTATTCAGCTCAGGGTTTGAGGTGAACTGAGGCTTCTGAGGTGCTTTTAGTACCAGCTTGCTTCTGCTTTCATAGACAACCTGCTTGGTTGTTAATGTGGTGGCCACAAAGCCATGATGGAGGCAAACTCAATGTAGGTGGGTCGGGTTTGTGAGTGTCTTTAGTCTGGAAACCTGTTTTTTGTTTCGTTTTTTCAAGTTCTAAAAAAATGCATTTGAAAAACATCTGAAAACTATAGAAAAGGACATTGAGTATAGTCTGGGGCCAGTGTGAGGGGAGGTTTAGGCCAGTTGACTGAACTGCCACATGCTAAATGTGACCAGTGTTGCATTTATCCTTGTGTAAAAACATTAATGCTCTGTGCAGTTTTAAAAGTATTATAAAAAGATTAATTTTATTACAATGATTAATAACTCATCATGGCAAATTAAACCCATGGGTTTGATTAAATACCAATTATATTTAGTTAACACATGAAAGTTAAGTAATTTTATACGCATATGACATTTTTAAACTTTTATGTGTTCATTACATTCATTTTAATAATAATAATACAAATTATTATTAATATTACTAATAATAATAGAAACTGGAATCATTTGACAAGTGCTGAATTCATCTGTGTAAATACATTTATACTGCATTTTGGCATTTTATTATTATTATTATTATTATTATTATTATTAATAATAATAATAATTATATTATTATTATTAACAATAACTACACTAATAATAGTAATAATAATAAAAAACTGGAAAATTAGTTATTTATCTTTGTACAAATATATTTATACGTCTTTGGCTATTCAATAATAATAATAATAATAATAATACTATTAATGATATTATTATTATTTTTGTTAACAACAATAAAAAATAATAGAAACTGGAAAAAATGTTGAGTTTATCTTTGTGTAAATACAATTATTCTATAATTCTTTGAATATTGAATAATAATAATAATATAAACCAGAAAATTTACTGAATTTATCTTTGTACAAATATATTTATGTCTTTAGCTATTAAATAATAATAATAATAATAATAATAATACAATTAATGATATTAATTATTATTATTATTATTATTATTATTATTATTATTAACAACAATAAAAAGTAATAATAATAGAAACTGGAAAATTTGTTTATCTTTGTATGAATACAATTATGCTATACTTCTTTGGCTATTGAATAATAATAATAATAATAATAATAATAATAATAATAATAATAATAATATAAACTGGAAAAAATGATGAATTTATCTTTAACTTTATCTATAAATGCAATGATGCTATACTTTGGCTATTAAATAATAATAATAATATAATAATAATACAATTATTTAATATTATTATTATTATTATTATTATTGAACAACAATAAAAAATAATAATAAAAGTAATAAAAACAGGAAAAAATTGTTGAATTTATCTTTGTATAAATACAATTATGCTATTGGCTATTAAATAATAATAATAATAATAATAATAATAATAATAATAATAATAATAATACTACAATTAATTATATTAGTGTTAGTATTATTAACAACAACAAAATTAATAATAATAATAGAAATGGGAAAAAGTGTTACATTTATCTTTAAACACATTTATGCTATACTTTGGCTATTTAATAATAATAATACAATTAAGGATATTAGTATTATTAACAACAACAAAATTATTATTATTAATAATAATAATAGAAACTGGGAAAATTGTTGAATTTATCTTTATAAATACAGTCATTCTTTACTTTGGCTATTGCATAATAATAATAATAAAAAATTATAATTGTATTATTATTATTATTATTATTATTATTATTATTATTATTATTATTAACAACAACAATAAAAATAAATAAATCATAAAATAATAATAATAAAAACTAGAAAAAAATGTTGAATTTATCTTTCTATAAATTGATTTAAGCTATACTTTTTTGCTTTTGAATAATAATAAATAATAATAATAATGATAATAATATTGATGATGATGATGATGATAATAATAATAGTAGTAATAATAATAATAATAATAATAATAATAATAATAACAGAAACTTGAAAAATTGGACAAGTGTTAAATTTATCTTTGTGTAAATGCATGCTACTTTTTTGACAATTGAATAACAATAATAATTTTAAGTATAGAGCAAAATGTTTACATTTTTCTTTCAGTTTTGTCCAGTTTAACCAGCAAAAAATAAAAATAATAATAAAAGAAAAGAAAAACTTCACCCAACAAATCCAACAAAATCAAGATAATTACTAGATTTTTTTTCCTATAGATGATACCTTTTTTTCCCTGAACTGTAGCCTGTGGAGACATAGAGTAGACTATATTGCATTAATAGATTGCATCGTTTTGTCCTGCTTTACCTCGTGAATGGCCACTTCACAAGTCTGCAGTATTGTACTCAGCATGAGGTTTAATATCATTCGTGTTCTGTGTGTATTGCCCAGCACAGAGAAGCTTGATTTTGTGGTATAAAGATTGCTATCATTTATTGCCCTCCATTTTTTTGACGTGTTCTCTCATCATTGCTTCACCAAAGACATTATCTGTGACGTTATTTGTGCTAGTAAATCAGCCTTCAGATGGAAACTGTCACAGCAGAGCGCTAAATAACTATCTCAAGGAAATTTAAACACTTAGAAATTCCTTTAAATAACACGAAACTACTTTCTTATGCAGCGCAATCTTATAAATATTTAGAAAGTTGATCACGGTTATTGTAATTTGTCTTCTTTTAGTCTGAACCACAAGATGAACCTTTCCCCTTTTGGCCAGAAAATGAAATGATCAGTGGAGGAATCGCTCACAGATGTTTAATTTGCAGAAGCTGGAGGCGAGCGCTCACAATTCATCCAGGGAACTCTGAAACTCATTTTCTCCAGCGAACAGCCTCACCAATTAAATCTGAGGTCAACCGTCCATCATCCTTAGCAGTAAAAGCTTTGGGTTCACTTGTACAAGATGAGTTATTCCATTTGTTAGTTAGTTCTGCAAGCCGGATTTGATGGTTCCCTTTGTCTGTTGAATCTGGAATGCATGCAGAGAATTGGACCAAAAAAATCAAGGAATGTCTGCTTGCAACCAACAGTACAGCAACTCAACCTCCAGCGATTTAGAAACAAACAATGTTGCTTTTCCAAGTTTCGCTTAGCTGGAAGCATTTGTGTCCATGCACTTGCCTAGAGCGCTTTCCGGGCCTTAGTCTTTGTCAGTGTAGAAATAAACTGCTTTTATCCCTAGTGACTTTATTGCATGACACCTTGCTTAGGTGTTATAATAACACAGATAAATTCACTTGCTTGTTATTCTTGATACTTTTTTCTCTGCTTTCACACATACAGTCAAGCCCGAAATTATTCATACCCCTGGCAAATTCTGACTTAAAGTTGCTTTTATTCAACCAGAAAGTTTTTTTTTTGAACGGAAATGAGACAGGCTTCTCCCAAAAGATAATAAGACGATGTACAAGAGGCATCATTGTGGAAAAAAATATTACTTATCTTTTATTTACATTTGAACAAAAAGTGGCATGTCCAAAATTATTCATACCCTTCTCAATAATCAATAGAAAAGCCTTTATTGGCTATTACAGCAATCAAACACTTCCTATAATTGCTGACCAGCTTTTTGCATGTCTCCACTGGTATTTTTGCCCATTCATCTTTAGCGATGAACTCCAACTCTTTCAGGTTAGAAGGTCTCCTTACCATCACCCTGATCTTTAGCTCCCTCCACAGATTCTCAATTGGATTTAAGTCAGGACTCTGGCTGAGCCACTGCAAAACATTAATGTTTTTGTGTGCTAACCATTTCTTCACCACTTTTGCTGTGTGTTTTGGGTCGTTGTTGTGCTGAAATTCTCTGCAGACTGCCTGATGTTGTTGTTGAGAATTTCGATGTATTGCTCCTTTTTAATGGTGCCGTTTACTGTGATTAGGTTCCCTGGTCCATCGGCTGAAAAACACCCCAAAACATTAGGTTCTCACCACCATGTTTGACAGTGGGGATGGTGTTCTTAGGGTTGAAGGCTTCTCCTTTTTTACGCCAAATGAAGGCTACATCATTGTGGCCAAACTATTCAATTTTTGTTTCATCTGACCATAAAACAGAAGACCAGAAGTCTTCTTCTTTGTCCAGATGAGCATTTGCAAAGGCCAAGCAGGCTTTTGTGTGTCTTATCTGGAGAAGTGGTGTCCTCCTTGGTCTGCGTCCGTGGAACCCAGCGGTGTTCAGTGTCCGTTGGACTGTCTGCCTTGAGATGTTGCCACCAGCAGAGCCCAGATTCATCAGGATGGCCTTGGTGGTGATCCTTGGATTCTTCTTTACCTCTCTCACTATCCTCCTGGCCAGCACAGGTGTCACTTTTGGCTTCCGACCACGTCCTCTGAGATTTTTCACAGTGCGGAACGTCTTGTATTTTTTAATAATACTTTGCACTGTAGCCACTGGAACTTCAAAACATTTAGATATGGTCTTATAGCCCTTTCCTGACTTGTGAGCAGCCACAATGCGCAGCCGCAGGTCATCAGTGAGCTCCTTTGTCTTAGCCATGACTGTCCACAAACCAACAGCAGAGAGCTTCTGTTTTTCACCTGTTGAGTTGATTAAAACAGCTGTTCCCAATGAATCAGAGTAATCAGAATGCTTTAGAACAGCTTGGACTATTTGGAATGGTATAGAACTTTGAATTTTCCCATAGACTGTGACAGTTTGCAAAGGGTATGAATAATTTTGGACATGCCACTTTTTGTTCAAATGTAAATAAAAGCAGAGAAATATTTTTTCCACAATGATGCCTCTTGTACATTGTCTTATTATCTTTTAGGAGAAGCCTGTGTCATTTCCGGACAAAAAAAAAAAAAAACTTGCTGGTTAAATAAAAGTAACTTTAAGTCAGAATTTCCCAGGGGTATGAATAATTTCGGGCTTGACTGTATATTGCATAAAATATTTGTAAAATAATTTAAAAAATGTTTAAAATGACTTTTTAAATATTTTACATTTATATAATATATTGTAAAACAACTGTTTGTTTTTTTATTATATTTATATTATAGATTTTACTAATTTGTTTATTTATCAAGACAGGATAGTTTTGAAATTTAACACCAGGTATTTATTTTTTATTAAATAATATGTAATCATATATACATTAAATAATTTAGAAATTACTTCTATTTTCTTTAGTATGTATTTTTTATTTTATTATTTGGACTTGAATTATTATTATTATTATTAATACTTTATTATATTACATTTTTAATATTTAACGAAAAATCAAAATGTAATTGAATGTAATTTTAAGTATTAAAGCATAAAATTTATCAGTTATAAATTAAGAAATTTTCTTCATTTAAGTTTAAGTTTTGCATAATATTTATTTTTATGTACTTTTTAATATAACTTTGAATGTAATTTTGATTTAATACAAATTAAATTGTTACTTTTTTATTTATGAAAAAGATTCAAACGTAAATGGATGTAATTTTGAGTAATAAAAATTTAAATGATCAGTTATATATTGATAGATTTTTGTTAAATTCTATTTAGTATTTTTTTTATATATATAAAAATATTTTTATTTTAAAGATGGATAAATATAAAAATGTAATTTTGAGTAATGAAAATTTAAATAATCTGTTATAAATTAATTGATTTTTATTATTCTATTTGGTACTTTTTTTCTTATTTTGATAATATAAAAATATTTGTATTTTATTTTATTTTATTTTGACATGAGTCTAAATCAGGCTAATGTTTTAATTTGACTGACTTGTAGCTAGATTTCTGGAGTAATTATCTAAAGCATGTGTTGCTGTGGAGACAGTCTACCTCTGCAGCTGTTTTTACATCTAAGAGCTTCGCTTAACAATACCGAGACTTCTGCAGTGCCCTATTTAATGTGATTTATTATATAATTTTTAATCTCAAGCTAAAACTACATTAGCCACACTCGTGTAAATATATCTTTAGTTGCAAACGTAGCTGTTAGTGGTCTGTCATCATGCCTTGTGGATATTTAGTGTATGATTGGAGCAGATATCTCTTTCTCTTGAGCGGTTGGACAAACATCAAAGAGGCTTCCCTGGCACTCACCGCCAATAGGATCCATCCTCTAAAATGAATTCGCACTGGCATTGTACGTTCCCCTCATCTCCTGCATGAACTGTGCTCTGCCCACATCAGTGGGAGATGTTACTCCCTTGACATATTCAGGACATAATAAAGCTGGAAGATCTGGATGGAGCAGATGGGAAATTTGTCTTAAAGATGTCAAGGGGTATCAAACAACTTACTTACTTGCTCTTAATACCTTTTTCTCTCCACTTTGATACATGTGAGCCTGGACCACAAAACCAGTCATAAGTAACAACAATACATTGTTTGGGTCAAAATTATCGATTTTTCTTTTATGCCAAAAATCATTAGGATATTAAGTAAAGATCATGGTCCATGAATAATTTTGTAAAATTCCTACCTTAAATATATCAAAACTTAATTTTTGATTAGTAATATGCATTGAGAACTTCATTTGGACTACTTTACAGGCGATTTTCTCAGTATTTTGATTTTTTTGCACCCTCAGATTGCAAATAGTAGATAATAATATCTCTGTCCTAACAAACCATACATCAATAGAAAGCTTATTTATTCAATTTTCAGATGATATATTAATCTCAATTTCAGAAAATTTACCCTTATGACTGGTTTTGTCGTCCAGGGTCACATTATAGATTTTTTTATTTATTTATTATTAATTAAAGTTAGATTACAGACTTTTTTTTTTATGAACAATATAATATCATATCACATCAATATCATATCATATCATATTAATGATAATTTTTTTTGTTTAGATTGAAAATATATTATATTATATTATATTATATTATATTATATTATGTGTACTGTACAAAATGTTATAACATTTTAATACCAGACATTTAATTATTTTTAAATTGAACAATATAATATCAATATTGTTTTTGTGTTTTTAACTTATTTCGTTTTTTCTCTATTTTGACATTTCTATACTCATCTAATATACTTATATTACATTTTTTTATATATAAAAAATAAAATGTAATTAAATGTAATTTAACATTAGCTTAATATTTACTCTTTTATTCTTATTTTTTTGTTTTGATATTAATTTTTACTTAATTCTCATTAGATTTTTAATAATCAAATTAGGATCAAAATGTAATTGAATGTAATTTTAATTAATAATTAAATTAAATAAAACTTGAGTTTTATGTAGATTATAAAATTCAATTTTTATTGTATTTAGTATTTGTTCTTTATTTTATTATAATTTACTGAATTTTTATTCTCATTTATAATAATCACATTTAGATGATTAAAAATGTAATTTTAAAATGTAATAAATGTTAATGTAAATATTAATAAAATTTCAGTTAGTAATTCAACTAAATAGAACTTTAGTTTTATTTTTATTTTACTTAATATTTATTCATATTTACCCATTCGATTTGTAATAATTAAATTTGGATTAATATGTAACTGAATTTAATTGTAATTAATAATTAAATTAAAACTTTAGTTTTATGTAGATTAAAAAATTATATTTGTGTTTATATTTAGTATTTTTTATTTTATTGTATTTTTTAAATATTTATCCTTATTAGATTTTCAATAATCTAATTTAGATTAAAATAAAATGGAATTTAATTTGAAATAATAATTCAATTAAATAAAACTTCAGTTTTATCTAAATTGGAAAATTTGGATTTTTATTCTATATTTTCCTTATTTTATTATATTTTACTAAATATTTATTCACATTATATTTTTAATAAATAAACTTTGGTTCAAATGTAATTAAATGTAATTTTAGTTAATAATTCAACTAAATAGAACTTTAGTTTTAGTTATATTTTGCTTAGATTTTGTAAATTTGGATTAATATGTAACTGAACGTAATTGTAATTAATAATTAAATTAAAACTTCTGTTTTTGGTGTATTTAGTATTTTTTTATTTTATTGTATTTTTTTATATTTATTCTTATTGAACATTTATTCTTATCTTATTTTTAATAATCTAACTTAGATTAAAATTAAATTGAATTTAATTTGAAATAGTAATTCAAATAAATAAAACTTCAGTTTTATCTAAATTGAAAATTTGGATTTTTATTCTATATTTTTTTATTTTATTATATTTGACTGAATATTTGTTTTTATTGGATTTTTAACTGAATGTAATTTCATTCATTCATTCATTTACCTTTATTTAACCAGGAATGAAAACTCACTGAGATTAAAATCTCTTTTCCAGGAGTGTCCTGGCCAAGGTAAAAAAAAAATATATATATATATATTTAAACCA
>NC_133385.1:22352849-22499273 GCF_049309525.1 Garra rufa | reverse complement strand
TAGAGAGTGTTTTGATAGTTAAGTTAGTGGTTAAAATATATACATAAAATAAATAAATATTTAGTAATTTAGTTTTGATTGTTTAGTTAAAAGAAATAAATTATATATTATAATAAATAGCAAATAGGTTACAATAAATGTAAATATAACATATTTAACATTAGATTATTTAAAACATTGCATTTATCTAACAAAGTATAAATAATATAATTTATTAGAATTTATTAATCTTTAAAATATATTAATTAAATATTAAAATAATTATATTAGACAAATATAATTTTTATATATATAAATATAATTTAAATATAATAATTAAAATATTTATTTTATATATATATATATATATATATATATATATATATATATATATATATATATATATATATATAATAAAATTATGATAGAATGTATATAATATACAATATAAATTTGATAACAATTTTAAAATTAATTACAATTATTTTTCATAATATGTTAATAAAATATAATTAAAGGAACCGTATGTAGGATTGTGGCCAAAACTGGTACTGCAATCACTTTCAAAATACTGTAGAACGGTGTATCCCCTCCCGCTCCCCCCTGACTCGAGGTTGCCAGCTAAGCTGCAGGATCCAGCAGGAACATAGGCTGCTACAAGGAGCTTCCAATAGCAAGTGACGAGTCCTACACAGTAATTTTTTTTCTTCTGTTAATTTTGTTTATGCTTCACGAGAGATGTTTTGCTAAGTAATTATGTATCTCAGAAATGTACTAATGGCGATTAGCAAAATACTTTGTAAAGATGTACTGTAATACCACATTTCAGTCGGAACATAGATTGTTTTCATACCCTGCTAGTGGTGCGATATAAAGCTTTTTATGAACGCATTTAGCACGGGCGACCGTGGGAAATCCACTGTGTACGGAAGCAAAGTTAGCCAAACATAGATGAATCTTACCTGTCCAGGAGAAAATTAGCAACAATGGTGTCTGTCTTCAAATTCTTCTCCGTTTCCAGCCGTCTCCATCTTTCAAAGGCATCTCCTATACAAATCCTTGTGTTATTTCGGACTTTGTCACAACGTATTTCGGATTCATAACGAAGCTTTTAGGTTTCGTAACGTTATACATGTTTTATCTGACACGTTCATAACTGCAGCTGAGCTGGCAACCCGGATGACGAAACTCTACTGACTTCGTGATTGGTAGATAGCTGGAGGGTGGAGCCTCAGACCAAAACACAAAATGACAACAATAACATCAGTTGTGGGCTGCAACTCTCACTTTTAAATGACAATATCCTGGCCGGACCACTGTTGTCAGTGATATAAGTATTTGAAATGAACATGATTTCTTAATGTCTAGTAACATGTCAGGGCCATTTTATGATTAACTGAAATTTCTTACATACAGTTCCTCTAATATAATTAAGTAATATCTTGGATAAACATTAAATTATAATAATTTCACCACAATTTTGATCATTTGATACATTTGAAAAGTCAAAACTATCAATGAATGCCTTTTTAACTAAATTTAGTTACCATATTGTTATTTTTTAAAATTGAAAAATATTATTACAATTCAATAACATTAGTTTGATATTATAAACAGAAGTCTATATAAAACTCTTTATATTAAAATAATTAGATATATTATACATATACATTTAATTATGTATTTAAACTATGAAACAAATTCTAAAATGTATATAACAAAAAATCAATTATATAACATTTTTTTATTTATTAGAATTTTTTATTTACAATATATTAATATAATTAATATTAATTACGTAGCATTTATAACATTAAATTAATATGATAATTTATAAAACATACAGTATAAATTGTATAACGTAATTTTAAAATGAATAAGATTTAGTTATTTATAACATATAACGTTTAACTAATATTAATAAATAAGCTAAGTAATATAATGAACAACTGACAAGTGTGAACTGATACAATTCTATTAATTTCCTCACAAAAAATGTGACCATGGACCACAAAACCAGTCATAAGGGTCCATATTTTGTATTAAAAAATTTGTATAAAGCTGAAACAAAAAGCTTTCCATTGATGTATGGGTTGTTCGGATAGGACAAATATGTGACCCTGGATCACAAAACCAGTCATAAGATTAAATTTTATGTATACATCATATGAAAGATCAATAAATAAGCTTTCTATTGATGTATAGTTTGTTAGGATAGGACAATATTTGGCCGAGATACAACTATTTGAAAATCTGGAATCTGAGGGTGCAAAAAAATCTAAAGACTGAGAAAATCACCTTTAAAGTTGTCCAAATTGAGCTCTTAACAATGCATATTACTAATCAAAAATTACATTTTGATATGTTTGCAGTAGGAATTTTACAAAAAATCTTCATGGAACATGATCTTTACTTAATTTCCTAATGATTTTTGGCATAAAAGAAAAATCAATCATTTTGACCCATATAATGTATTTTTGGCTATTGCTACAAATATACCCCAGCGACTTAAGACTGGTTTTGTGGTCCAGGGTCACATATTTGGCCGAGATACAACTATTTGAAAATCTGGAATCTGAGGGTGCAAAAAAAAATCGAAATATTGAGAAAATCGCCTTTAAAGTTGTCCAAAGGAAGTTCTAGCAATGCATTTTACTAATCAAAAATTAAGTTTTGATATATTTACGGTAGGAAATGTACAAAATATATTAATGGAACGTGATCTTTACTTAATATCCTAATGATTTTTGACATAAAAGTCAAAACAAAAAAACTTTAGTTATCATATGATTAAGAAGTATTGTAATGCAGTGTGTACAGTATCATTTCATCAAGTACAAAGACACCTGAAAAAATTTGTTGTGACGGTTTTCCCCGTCAGCAGGCGTTATTCCCAACTGCATTTGACACTCAACACAATTACAGTTTCAAACACATCCCATCCAACCTCCCTCTGTAATTAACTAATTGATTTGCGCTCGTTCATCCGTGCCGTTTTCCAGAGAAGACTGCTGTTCAGACCAGCTGCTGGAGGCCAAGGTGAAATATGGGCTAACGTGACTTTGACTAATGGCTTCGAGGAAGAAAGATGGCCCTGGCGCTCCTGACTCCGCAGATCTGCTGGAGGTCAGCTCTGGAATAGGGCTGATTAGAAACATTACAACTGTAAACCAGTCACAGAGTATTCCTGAAGAGGACAGAACGGACCGGAAACATTGATGTAATAAGCTCAATAATAGTTAACGCCACAAGGCCACGGAAGGCAGCCGTTTTGACGGCCGGAGCGAGTTGGAGGCTATTGGAAAAAGACACTTAATGTATTTTTTTGTAATTAAATCTCCAGTTTCACCTCAGAAATCGATATGAATTGCCGTCATAAACCACAGCTATTGAGCAGGATGCCGACTGCAAAGCCTCTGAAGCTTAATGTCGGAGAGTAAGCGCTACGCCGTAAAATGGATTAATAAGTATTAGCGTTAAGGCGAAGACATTTCCAGGCTCTGCGTACCGTTGTTTGCGAGAGGTTTCTCATAAAACGGCATAAACATTAAAGTTAGTAGACCTTTATATGTTAGCAGTGCCGGCGCTTGTAAACCGCATTTTATTGAAAAGGTCAATTTACTTTTTCACAGCTCAGGGTGTGAAATACTGCAGAAAAACTATGATTTAGAATATCAGGATATTGCTCATAAAGCTTTGTTGGCAAAAACTTTTGTACTTAAGTTTCTTTTTTTTAAAACCTTGTTCAGTTTTTAAACTGGATCTTGTTAAGGCTAAAGCAATCTCTCTTACTATTGAGCATACTGTTTATGGATGTGTGCTATAGATGTGAATGATAGATCAAATTATGTGGTTTGTTGAGAAGAAGTGTGCTTTACTCTTTTAAGTGATAAGATTTAAAAAAAAAAAAAAAAACAGGCCAAAAATCCCATAGACTTACATTAAGGGAGAGAATTGAGCCGCATCTAAGACTCTTTTGACTAGCATTTTATATGATTAAAAAAAACTTTATTGATATTGTGGAAGAATAATTATTGATTTCTTATAATTAGGAAACAGGACGCTTTGATTTTTCTCTTTTTGAGAGTTTTCAGTGTTTAAATGAAGTAATGAACCAGCAAAATTTCACCCCCCCCCCCCCCCCAAAAAAAATATATTTTTAAATAAAATAAATATAAAATATTAATGCCTATAATCTGTTGGACATTATTAAAGTTCTATGCTGTTTTTTCTAAATTACATAAATATCAAAATGTTATGGACAATAACCTGACAAATTAAAAATATTAAAGTTCTATACTATTTTAAATAAATTATTAAATATAAAATGCTATTGTTGAGAAATAAAAAAAAAACATTTTTAGAAATAAAATAAATATTAAATATTATGGCCGATAACCTGGCAAATGGACATTATTAAAATTCTGTACTGTTTTTTTCTAAATTAAATAAATATAATATATTGTGGCTGTTAACCTGACAAATGAACAATATTAAAGTTAAAAAAAAAAAAATCTAAATAAAACTAAATGTAAAATGTTATGTCCTTTAATTAGACAAATGAATGATATTAAAGTTCTGTACTATTTTTTTCTGAATAAATTATTAAATATAAAATTATTAAAATATATTAAAGTTATTAAATATAACATTGAAAAATATATATTTAATAAAATTGTAAAAAAATCTAATAATAATAATTAAAAAAAAATAGTTATGGCCAATAACCTGACAAATAAACATTATAGTTCTCTACTATTTTTCAAAATAAATTATTAAATATAAAATGCTATTGTTGAGGGAAAAAAATAAATAAAATAAATAAATATATATATATATATATTAGAAATAAAATAAATCTAAATGTTATGCCCAATAACCTGACAAATGAACAATACTGAAGTTCTATACTATTTTTTTTTAAGAAATAAAATAAATATAAAATATTATGCCCAATAACCTGACAAAAATAACATTTCTGTACTGTTTTTTCTAAATAAATGATTAAATATGAAATGCTATTTTTGAGAAAAAAAAAAACTTAAAAAAAAAACTAAAATGTTATGGCCAACAACCTGACAAATGAGTGATTTTTTTTCTTCTAAATAAATGATTGAATATAAAATACTACTGTTGAGGGGGGGAAAAGTTTTTAAAAAATAAAATAAATATACAATATTATGGCCTATAACCTGACAAATAAGCAATAATGAAGTTCTATACTATTTTTAAATAAAAAAAAAAATACAGAACATTATGGCCGATAGCCTGACAAATGAATGATATTAAAGTTCTATACTATTTTTTCTAAATAAATTGTTAAATATAAAAAGCTATTGTTGGGAAATGTAAAAATAAATCTTTTGGTAAATAAAATAAATGTAAAATATTATGGTCGATAGCCTGACAAATGAACAATATTAAAGTTCTGTACTGTTTTTTCTAAATAAATTATTAAATATAAAATGCTATTGTTGAGAAATAAAAAAAAAAACTTTTTAAAAATAAAATAAATATAAAATTTTATGGCCGATAGCCTGACAAATGAACAGTATTAAATTTCCATACTATTTTTCTAAATAAATTGTTAAATATAAAATGCTATTGTTGAGACACATTTAAAAAAAAAAAAATTGTAAATAAAATAAATATAAAATGTTATGGCCAATAACCTGACAAATGAATGATAAAAAAAGTTCTGTATTATTTTTTTAATAAATAATTATTATTGCAGATAGCCTGACAAATTAAAAATAATAAAGTTCTATTATTTTTTTCTAAGTAAAACTAAATATAAATGCTATGGCCTAAAACTTGACAAATTATTGAAATTAAAGTTCTAGACAGTTTTTTTTCTAAATAAATTATTAAATAGAAAATGCTATTGTTGAGAAATTAAAAAATACCTTATTTTAAATACCTGACAAATAAATTAAATTAAAGTTCTATACTATTTTTTTTGGTAAATAAAATAAATACGAAATATTACGGCCAATAACCTGACAAATGAACAATATTAAAGTTCTATTCTATTTTTTTTTATTCTAAATACAATTGTTGAGAACCCGACAAATAGATGACATTAAAATAAAATAAAAAATCTTAATAAAAAAGAAAAAAGACTTAAAATAGAAGATTAAAAGCTAAAATCAGACATTTTAGACAAATGCTACTAGTGAATGATGATGTGCCATATGCAAAATGGATATTAATTTAGAGATTTGCTAAAAAAAAATCTCAGATTAAAAAACTGTATGAAACTATATATAAAATAATTGTAAAAATCTTGTCTGTAAAGCAGTGATTTGCTTGTGTCTCATTAGTCTTTTGTGGTTCTCAGTAATAACATGCTAGTGGGAAAGCAGCAGAGGATTATAACTCCATTAAAGCACGCATTGTACATCATCCAGTCTATTGTCTGCATGCTGCAAATTGTGATGAATGTTATCCAGACTGCAGTGTAGTGTGACAGGAACAGAAGTCGTCAGTGGTAACTATTATCTCTTCCCACTCCAGCACATGCAGTGTTATATTTAAGCACACATGCCTCCTCAGTGCTTTATTTTATGCCGTCTTATTTGGCCCCACCGCTGAGAGCTCATCAGGGCCAGACAGCGGGAGCTGAGAGGAATATTGCTCCCAGGCAGGAATGTTGAAGAGACGTCTCTGTTGGGGGGTGACGTGTGTCATATGGTTTGTGATTATGTACGGGGGCAGGTTTGTACTCAATCACTTTTTCCCGCTGTCTTTGAATCTGTTGGTCAAATATAAATGTCACGGGGTCTATAAGCTACTGTTGTGTTGTTTAAAGGAATATTCCAAGTTCAATGCAAGCTACTTCATTCAATGGTCATGTTCAGTACCACAAAATTCAATATTGAGGTTATAGTGAGGAACTGACAGTGACAATGGATGTGCTTAAACATAAAATACATTCTTTATTATGTTATAGTTAACGAAAACTAAAACCATACATTTTATTTGAAATAAAATAAATGTTAGCTGAAATAACATAAATATTAAAAAAAGTTTAAACATGAAACACTCAATAATATAACCAGGGTTATTATAGTTAACTAAAACTAAAACCATTTAAAAAAGTTACTTGAAATAAAATAGAATATTAAAAAGTTTAAACATAAAATATGCACTTTTCAATTAAATAAATATTAAAAACTTTAAACATAAAACACGTATTTTTCAGTCATATAACCAGGGTTATTATAGTTAACTAAAACTAAAACCATAAAAACAAAAACAAAAAACAAAAAGGTTACTTGAAAAAAACTTTAATAAAATATTAAATATTAAATAAAATATAAAACTTTATACATAAAATACTCACCTTTTCAATAATAAACAAAAAGGTTTCTTAAAATACTGTTAACTAAAATAAAATATTAAAAACTTTACACATAAAATACTCACTTTTTAATAAAAAGGTTTATTGAAATAAAATAAATGTTAACTGAAATACAATAAAATATTTTAAAAACTTTAAACATAACATACTCACTTTTTTAATATAACCAGGGTTATTATAGGTAACTAAAACTAAAACCATAAAAAAGTTTCTTTAAATAAAATAAACGTTAACTGAATTAAAATAACAAATTAGAAACTTTACACATAAAATACTCACTTTAAAAAAAAGGTTTATTGAAATAAAATAAATGTTTAACTTAAATACAAAAATATATATATATATATATAAAAAAAAAACTTTAAACATAAAATACTCACTTTTTTAATAAAAAACCAAAAAGGTTTCTTGAAATAAAATAAACATGAACTGAAATAAAATCAAATATTAAAAACTTTAAACATAACATACTCACTTTTTTAATATAACCAGGGTTATTATGCGTAACTAAAACCATAAAAAAGATTCTTTAAATAAAATAAATGTTAACTGAATTAAAACAACAAAAAAAGGTTTATTGAAATAAAATAAAAGTTTAACTGAAATACAATAAAATATAAAAAAAACTTTAAACATAACATACTCACTTTATTATTAAAAAACAAAAAGGTTTTCTTAAAATAAAATAAACATTAACTGAAATAAAATAAAATATTGAAAGCTTTAAACATAAAATACTCACCTTTTCAATAATATGACCAGGGTTATTATATGTAACTAAAACTAAAACAAAAAAAAGGTTTCTTTAAATAAAATAAACGGTAACTGAATTAAAATAAAAATTTGAAACTTTAGACATAAAATACTCACTTTTTAATAAAAAGGTTTATTGAAATAAAATAAATGTTAAGTGAAATACAATAAAATATTTAAAAAACTTTAAACATAACATACTCACTTTTTTTAATATGACCAGGGTTATTATGCGTAACTAAAACTAAAACCATAAAAAAGATTCTTTAAATAAAATAAACGTTAACTGAATTAAAATAACAAATTAAAAACTTTACACATAAATTACTCACTTTTCAATAAAAAACAAAAAGGTTTCTTAAAATAAAATAAATGTTAACTAAAATAAAATAAAATATCAAAAACTTTAAACATAAAATACTCACTTTTTCAATAAAAAACCCCAAAAAGGTTTCTTGAAATAAAATAAACATTAACTGAAATAGAATAAAATATTAAAAACTTTAAACATAGAATACTCACTTTTGCAATAAAAAACCCAAAAAGGTTTCTTTTAATAAATATTAACTGAAATAAAATACAATAAAATATTAAAAACTTTAAACATGAAACACTCACATTTTTCAATATTATAACCAGGGTTATTATAGTTAACTAAAACTAGAACCATAAAAAAATGCTACTTGCTGAAATAAAATAAAATAAAATATGAAAACTTAATTTCTCATTTTAATTAAAATGAATAAAAACAGAAAATAATTTAAACAAAACTACTAAAACAAACAGAAACACAAAATTACTAAAACTTTAAATATTAAAATTAAACAAAAAATATAATAATAAAAACTGATTCAAAATATTCATAAACGTTAACTGAATTAAAATAAAAATTAAAAACTTTAAACATAAAATACTCGCTTTTGCAATAAAAACAAAAATGTTTCTTGAAATAAAATAAACATTAACAAAAATTAAATATTAAAAACTTTAAAGGGTTATTATAGTTAACTAAAACCATAAAAAAAGTTACTTGAAATAAAATAAAATATTAAAAACTTAATTTCTCATTTTAATTAATATAAAAATAAAAAATGATAAAAAGAGAAAAAAATGTAAACAAAATGACAAAAACACGAAATTGCTAAAACTTTAAACATTAAAATTAAAACAAAAATATAATAATAAAAACTGATTCAAAATATTCATAAGTATAATAATATCTCAGTAACACTAAAGTAACACTGCACAGGAGAGACAAACAAAATGTGTGTTTAAAAAAAAAAAAAACCTTTCCATATTATTATATCCAACTTTACTTTGTTACCATGACACTGTAATGCCATAAATACTGAAACAACTGTTAAAATGATTAAACAGCTTTAAAGCTCAAATAACAAAAACATTTGAACAGAAATGTATATAAAGGCTTTTATAAAATAAGCGTCACCTTTCTGCTTTTCAGCTTTTTTTAAAAATTGGTCCATTTATAAGTGCCTCACTCTGACCTTTTTTCTTAAAAAAACTGTTAGGACATCGTCAGAATTCTCCATAATGACCAGAATTTTAATTTTAGCTTGAAAACACCCCGTTAAGACAGACAGTAAGCCATAACTAAATAGTAATCCCATCTGTTAAAAACAGCATGAAAAAGCCAATGATGGTAGGATTCTCAACCTTTGATACAGCAACAGATGCTCTCTCCTGAGAGGAAGAGAGCGCCCCAGAAAAGCAGTCTTCCTCCACTTTAGTTTCCGCTTCTATCGGTCCGGCTCTATTTGATAGTTATTCAATGTCTCGCTTGTTTGCACCACATCTGCCTCCTGCCACCCCCTCAAAATCAATACTAAGAAACTGTGTCTTATAGATGATTAAAGCGAGTTGCGACTGCAGATATGTCATCCTTGAAAAGCCAAATCGGTCTTCGCCAGCAATACAGTTGAACACTGTTTTCTTGATTAATTGCTTGTCTGAAATTGTCGATTGGCATCATTATTTGCCATTATTACGTTCATCAGCTTTTCACATCAGGAGCTTATTTAAACTGTTCGCAAGACGCACTGGGACCTAAATGAAAAAAGAGAGAAGTTTAATCATTGGCATTATATTGAAAATTCATTTTGATTTTAATATCTGTTTGGTTTTACTTCCTAAAGACAACATCAAATAACATTCACAATGCAAACTTCTGTAATGTGACGTATTTTTAGTGAGCTGCCTGCAGAAATGACATTTTAGGGTATTTGCACATTTCCATTGTGAGGGCTGTTCAGAAATACCAAAGCAGACAAAACACTAAGGTAGCATTACATAAAAAAAAAAGATTTATTTATTTATCCAGTACAGTGTTGTTTTCGTCAACGATGACGATGACGAAATCATTTCGTTGACGCCACTTTTTTTCATGACGATAACGAGACGATGACGAGATAAAAATGGCTCGTTGATGACTAAAACATGACGAGACGTGTGTGAGTTTTCGTTGACGAGATGAGAATAGACGAAAATGTTAGTGGGTGGTCCGTCAGACGTTTAAAATGCATGACATTTCCGCTTATTGTGCATGCCAATTAAAACTTAAAAAGTACCTGACGCTATGGCAAGCCGTTTTAGCATTAAATACTCTTTGCTATACTAGTGTGGCAAGCCGTTTTAGCATTCCATCCTTGTTTGTCTTTTATGTTCTAAAACATTCCTTCATTATTGTAATTATTGGTGAAAATAGTCGATCCGGAAGCTCACATTGTGTTGAACTATAGATCCGCTATTTTCAGAACTTATAAGTGACACTACCCAACAGCAAAATACTTACTGACCTACATTAATTTGTTAAAAGACTACTTTTTTCCCTTTTTTTGACTAAAACCTTTTTGACTTTTCGTCGACTAAAATTGGACTAAATCTATCACATATAGAAGTGACTAAAATTTGACTAAAACTAAGAAGCATTTTAGTCCAAAAGACTAAGACTAAGACTAAATCTAAGATGGTTGTCAAAAACAACACTGATCCAGTATGCAGAATTAGTTTGGTGATATGCCATTGTATGCTAACTACTGAGCTACATATTTAAGCCGACAATATGAGATACCCAAAATCCCCTCTGTAAAAACATTTGACTCTAATATGTCAAAAAAATTAAACAAGAATTTTGAAACTGACTTCATCCAGTGTTTAGATTTTTGTACTAGAAATGTATGCAAATTAGCGCATATTTCATTAAATAATGCCTCATTCGCATATTTAAACCTAAGATTTTAGAAAACTCGTAAAACAAAAAATGTTTGCAATTATGAATGTAATCAATTAACTGGGTAAAAGAAGGTGATAACTATTAGTAAAAAATTTTTTTTACCCTATTCACCTGCAGTGTCTCGCTTTAAGTAGTCATACCTGTTCATTAGAAGTGGGTGTACCAATACTTTTGGCAATATAGTGTATCATCACATTGGATGTTTACCATTTTTTTTGTATTTTGGTCCAGTTCACTCATGTAAGTTGTCTGTAAAAATAGTTGCCTGCTGAAATTGAAATATATATATACATCTTCGTGACTAGATGAAGGTGAGTTTCTCTTTATTATAGACGTTAGGTTTCTCTATAGATGTGAATCACTCAACTGAGGTAAAAAAAAACATTTCAGAGCCAAAGAATGTAATTTTAGAGGGATTGAATGTAATTATGTTACATTACTGTTGCCAAAAGTTTTTTAATAAGAACTAGTAGTGTTTTGCGGTGTTAGCTTAGCATCATGTTGACGTCAAACTACAAGCTAGCATACTAGTTTTTGTAGCATTGTTTGTTTTTATGGTATAAGCTGTGTAGTTTTGCTCTGTGCCGCCTATCATAGGGCTTTTTGTGAAGCATGTTCTCGTCCACTGCCTGCTTTTCTGAAAGCCTGAGGTCTCAATCCATAACCCCAGCAGCTGGTGTGTCCTTACCACCCATAACGCTCTCCTACCTGTTCGCGCTTTTAATTATGCTAAGTGCTAAGCGCGTCAACCTTCAGCCGCATGCAGAAAGATGTCACTTTTATAAATTGCAGGCTCCCTCCTCTGTCACTGTTTCCTGTCACAGTTTTAATTAAACAGAGAGAAAGAGAGACTTACGGCCAGCCAGCAGATTTGATTGGGGTTTGAAGGCCGGAGGGGATTAAGACAAAATTGTTTTTCGGAGTGGGAAGGAAGATCAGCATGCGGGCAATTCACGCACATCTCTATTCACATGACATAAAGACAGTTGGCTTAGGTATTAATAAGTCATTTTGGAAGATGAGGTGGAGATGATGTTATTTTGATGGACATAATAGTTTACGTGAGCATGTTTTCAACATGAAACTGTATTTCAACCTATTTTTTCATTATGTGATGTATTTACGAGTGATACGTGATATTCACAAATGTGGGGCGTACAAAGTGGGCATTAAAATACGAGGTTGGAGTCAAAGCGAATGCTAAATAGCCTGGGAGGGCACGGTGACATCATCAGAACAGAAAGTGTGTTTAGTTTTAATAAAAGTTAATAAAGAAAATCATAAATCAAGCTTTGGTTACGTAAACAAGAAAGAAAACATATTTATAAGGTAAAGAATGGAATTACGCTACTGTTCTAAAACCTATATTTAATTTTTTTTTACAGTGTTAGCTTAGCAACATGTTAATATCAAACTATTGAAAAATCAGTCGAAAATCAATCTTTGGTTACATAAGCAAAAAAAAAAAAAAACGTGTTTAAGAGGCAAAGAATGTAATTACGTTACTGTTCTAAAACCTTTTATTTTTCATAAAAACGTAACATTTTTTAACAGTGTTAGCTTAGCAACATGCTAATATCAAGCTATAATCGTAATCTATAGTCGTAATTCAAAGTTTACATTTACATTTATTCATTTAGCAGACGCTTTTATCCAAAGCAAATTACAATTGGGAATACAACAAGTGATTCATCCTAAGGAGGCAGATCAACATAGGAAGTGCTCAAAAATACCATATATCAGGCGTTGTTAGATGAGTAGAGGCTGGAAAGGGAAGATCAAGAAAGAGAGGAGAACAAAGTTTTTTTTATTTTTTTTATTGAGTCAAGTAGTGTCGAAAAAGATGTTTTCAGTCGCTTGAAGATAGTTAAGGAGTCTGCATTTCGGATAGGGGTGGGAAGATCATTCCACCAGACAGGGACGTTGAACGAGAATGTTCTGGAAAGTGATTTCATGCCTCTCTGTGGTGGTACAATGAGACGTCTTTCACTAGAGGTTCTCAGACTTCTGGAGGGAGTGTAGATGTGTAGTAGTGAATGGAGGTAGGCCGGTGATGAGCCGGTGGCTGTCCTATATGCCAGCATCAGTGTCTTGAATTTGATGCGAGCCGTAACCGGTAGCCAGTGCAGGGATATGAAGAGAGGTGTGACATGGGCCTTCTTGGGCTCATTGAAGACGAGCCGTGCTGCTGCATTCTGAATCATTTGTAGAGGCCTGATTGTACATGCTGGAAGACTGGCTAAAAGAGCATTGCAGTAATCCAGCCTGGAAATGACCAGGGCCTGGACGAGGAGTTGTGCAGCATGCTCTGTTAGGAAGGGCCTGATCTTTCTAATGTTGTGCAGTGCAAGCCTGCAGGATCGAGCAGTTTTAGCTATGTGGTCTTTAAAAGTCAATTGGTCATCAAAGATTACACCAAGATTTCTGGCTGAAGTCGATGGGGTAATTGTTGATGAACCTAACTGGATGGAGAAGTCATGTTGTAAAGTTGGAGTGGCAGGAAAGACAAGGAGCTTGGTCTTTGCTAGATTGATCTGTAGATGATGTTCCTTCATCCATGCAGAGATATCCGCCAGGCAGCCTGAGATCTGTGCAGCTACTGATGTATCATCTGGTTTGAATGAAAGATAGAGCTGTGTGTCATCAGCATAGCAATGGTAGGAGAAGCCATGCGCCTGTATGATGGGGCCCAGAGATGTGGTATATATGGAGAAGAGGAGGGGTCCAAGAACTGATCCCTGAGGAACCCCAGTGACCAGTTGATGAGTTTTGGATACCTCCCCTCCCCAGGCCACCCTGAAAGACCTACCAGAGAGGTAGGATTTGAACCAGCGAAGTGAGGTCCCTGTGATGCCCAGCGATGAGAGGGTGGACAGGAGGATCTGATGATTCACCGTGTCAAAAGCTGCAGATAGGTCCAGCAAGATGAGTACTGATGATTTGGAATCAGCTTTTGCCGTCCGCAAGGCTTCAGTGACAGACAGTAGCGCAGTTTCAGTTGAATGGCCACTTCTGAACCCTGACTGGTTAGCATCCAATAGATTGTTCTGTGAGAGAAATAAAGATAGCTGGTTGAAAACAGCTCGCTCCAATGTTTTTGCTATGAATGGAAGGAGAGAGACAGGTCTGTAGTTGTCAATGAGTGAAGTGTTAAGTGTGGGTTTTTTGAGCAGTGGGGTTACCCGGGCCTGCTTAAATGTAGTGGGGAAAGTGCCTGTGAGAAGAGATGTGTTAATGATGTGTGTGAGCGCTGGTAGGATTGTAGGAGAGATTGCTTGGAGAAGGTGTGAGGGGGTGGGGTCTAAAGGACATGTCGTCGGATGGCTGGAGAGAAGTTTGGTTACTTCTTCCTCAGAATGGGGATGGAAGGAGAAGAGGGGAGTTTCAGCCGTGAGTGTGGTCAGTTTTAGTTCCTGTGTGTGTGGAGCTGAGAACTTATTATTGATAGATGTAGTTTTGTCTGTAAAGAATGTGGCAAAAATCATCAGCTGTTATAGAAGTGGTGGGAGGTGGTGGAGGGGGACAGAGCAGTGAATTAAAAGTTTTAAAAAGGTTGCGTGTGTCCGGAGCATTGTTGATCTTGTTGTGGAAGTATGAGGATTTGGCAGTATGGACTTGGGTAGAGAAAGATGAAAGCAGAGACTGATACATACTCAAGTCAGATGGATCCTTAGATTTGTGCCATTTTCTCTCGGCTGCCCTAAGTTTGGACTGATGCTCACAAAGAACATCGGATAACCAAGGGTTCGAAGGAGCAGCCCGTGCTGGCCTGGAGGAGAGAGGGCATATATCATCTACACAAGAAGTAAGAGTGAAACATAAGGTGTCGGTTGCTGCATTAGTATCCATGAGAAGTGGGTTGGAGAGGGAAGAGAGGAGGATACTAAGGAAGAAAGGTGGGAGGGTGGGTTTCATCTTAAAGTAACAGGTAGAGGGGTTGGGGGCGCACAAGTAGCAAGATGTAGGTTAAGTGTAATGAAGGAGTGGTCAGAGATGTGTAGGGGTTTGACCGAGATGTTGTCTGTAATACAATTGCATGTGTAAATGAGATCGAGTTGGTTGCCAGATTTATGAGTGTATGTAGTGATAATGCGTTTTAGATCAAATGAAGCTGGGATTGAATGGAAGTCTGCAGCATAGGGTTTGTCGAGGTGAATGTTAAAGTCCCCAAAGACTAGAAGTGGGCTGCTATCCTCTGGAAATGAGGACAGTAGCCCATCCAGCTCTTCTAAGAAGATGCCAAGTTGACTAGGAGGGCGGTAAATTACCCCAACATGGAGTTTGATAGGAGATGTTGCAGTGATTGAATGAGATTCTAATGAGTTATAATTGCATAGAGGAGAATGGGTTGAGTATTTCCAGTTGTTAGAAATGAGCAATCCAGTACCGCCACCCCTTCCGGTCTGACGAGGGGTGTGGGAGAAGGAGTTATTAGACAGAGCGGCTGGGGTTGCTGAGTCTTCTGGACGAATCCAGGTCTCAGTCAAGCCTAGGATGCTCAGGCCAGATTGCAAAGAAAATGTAAATATGTTTAGTTGCATAAGCAAAAAAGAAAACTGTTTTCGTAAATTGAAGATAAAAAATACATTTTAGAATGTAAATACGTTCCAAACCATATTATTTTTTTAGAAAAATCTTGATGTTTTTTTTCTTCACAGCATTAGCTTAGCAATATGCTAATATATCAAACTATTAAAAAATCAGTCGTAAATCAAGCTTTGGTTACTTAAGCAAAAAAGAATACTTATTTAGGAGGCAAAGAATGTAATTATGTAACTGTTCTAAAACCTGTTATTTTATAAACATTTAGCATTGTTTTACAGTGTTAGCTTAGCAACATGCTAATATCAAACTAATGAAAATCAGTCATAATTTGAGCTTTAGTAACAAGCACAAAAAAAACTTATTTCAGAGGCAAATCATGTAATTATTTTTCTGTTCCAAAACCTATTATTTTATTTAAAATTTAGCATTTCTTTACAGCATTAGCTTAGCAACATGCTAACGTATTAATGTAATTAATAAATACATTACAAAAACTTTAAAATTAAATAAAAATTTACACTATAAAAATATAAACTAGTTGAAAAATATTTTAAGATACTTATATTATAAATAGTATATTCTGTAAATAATACTAAAGTAACACCAGACTTTAAAGTAAAAATTAATAAATAAATAAACAGCATTCCATTCTATTTTGCTTAAGTAATTAAATTCCATAGACAAAGACATCTTATTCACACAGAATTGATTGGAATGTACTTTTCATTGAAATAACATGAACCAACGAATCATGTGCAGAAAGATCAGGAACATATATTGAAGTAAATATGACCAATTGTGATTCCTGTTTACTTGACATTTTTTGACCCCTCTTCTTCAATTTTCTAAATATCAACGCTTCAATATCTCATTCCCATCCTGTCAGTGTTATCTGCTGTTCAATTCTTTCTGGTCACCCTCTGTCTCTCTGACTCCCTCCGTCTCTAATTCTCTTCCTCGCCTTGATATCTCCTGTACAGCACGGCCAGCAGCTCCTCTCTCTGTACTCCTGATCGTATCAGACGTTTTCCATCAGTCTGCCTTGCATTGATGTCTACTACAGTACATCCAGTTCCGCAAACCAGAGAAAAACTGTGAGGGGAAAAAAGAGAAAAAACTAGTGTCTTGGGCTAAAATAATGGATCTGGATGTAATGGAGCATGATGTTCCCTCAGAGCAAAGAGCCGTTTAAGTGGCATCAGAGCTTCTGTCCACGTCTAAGACCAGCTGGGCACTGGTTAGAAACTCAGTACTCACATTTACCACTTTTTTTTTTTCCAGCGTATGAAAGTTTAGATAAAGGGAAGCTGGTCTCAAAGCTACTGAATGGAGGATACATCTAGTTGAAGCAGCTTTTGAACAAGTCTCTATGTAATTAAATCCTCATTTACTCAATCTTTATGTACTGAGCCTTGAATTCAAGACAGTTATGTTCTCTGACTTCCATCAGCCAGGAAGGGCATCAAGGTTTCTTTCTCAAACTTCCCACCTCCTTACCTAAGAGCTGATGCTCCTCTCTTCTTGAACTTACATCATTCCTCACCGTGACTGTGTAGGTGTGTGTATATCTGAACACTTTTCCTTTTATCTTTTCAAATAACATGTTTGAGGTTTCTCTATAGCCATAGATACAATTAATCTAAAGGATAAGTTAGTTTGATTAATAATTACAGTCAAGCCTGAAAATAAAGCTCTTTCTTTCTGATTCTGAAATTATTCATACCCCTGGCAAATTCTGACTTTTAAGAAAGTTACTTTTATTCAACCAGCAAGGTTTTTTTTATTAGAAATGACACAGACGTCTCCCAGAACATAATAAGACGATGTACAAAAGGCATCATTGTGGAAAAATTATTACTCCTCTTTTATTTACATTTGAACAAAAAGTGGCATGTCCAAAATTATTTAGACCTTTCTTAATAATCAATAGAAAAGACTTTATTGGCTATTACAGCAATCAAACGCTTCCTATAATTGCTGACCAGCTTTTTGCATGTCTCCACTGGTATTTTTGCCCATTCATCTTTAGCAATGAGCTCCAACTCTTTCAGGTTGGAGGGTCTCCTTGCCATCACCCTGATCTTTAGTTCCCTCCACAGATTCTCAATTGGATTTAAGCCAGAACTCGTTAATGTTTTTGTCTGCTAACCATTTCTTCACCACTTTTGCTGTGTGTTTTGGGTCGTTGTCGTGCTGAAATGTCCACTGGTGCCCAAGGCCAAGTTTCTCTGCAGACTGCCTGATGTTGTTGTTGAGAATTTTGATGTATTGCTCCTTTTTAATGGTGCCGTTTACTGTGATTAGGTTCCCTGGTCCACCGGCTGAAAACCACCCCCAAAACATTAGGTTCCCACCACCATGTTTGACAGTGGGGATGGTGTTCTTAGGGTTGAAGGCTTCTCCTTTTTTAAGCCAAATGAAGGCTACATCTTTGTGCCCAAACAATTACATTTTTGTTTCATCTGACCATAAAACAGAAGACCAGAAGTCTTCTTCTTTGTCCAGATGAGCATTTGCAAAGGCCAAGCGGGCTTTTGTATGCCTTATCTGGAGAAGTGGTGTCCTCCTTGGTCTGCGTCCGTGGAACCCAGTGGTGTTCAGTGTCCGTTGGACTGTCTGCCTTGAGATGTTGCCACCAGCAGAGCCCAGATTCATCAGGATGGCCTTGGTGCTGATCCTTGGATTCTTTTTTTACCTCTCTCACTATCCTCCTGGCCAGCACAGGTGTCACTTTTGGCTTCCAACCACGTCCTCTGAGATTTTTCACAGTGCGGAACGTCTTGTATTTTTTAATAATACTTTGCACTGTAGCCACTTTTTGTTCAAATGTAAATAAAAGCTGAGAAATATTTTTATCCACAATGATGCCTCTTGTACATTGTCTTATCTTTTGGGAGAAGCCTGTGTCATTTCCAAAATTTGCTGGTTGAATAAAAGAATTTGCCAGGGGTATGAATAATTTCGGGCTTGACTGTATATATTATAACGTGACTTCTGTAAACATACTGAAATTGACTAAAAGAAGTTAATAAACACTAAATTCTAAATTTAATTATCTTACTTTAGAATTTAGTGTTTATTAACTTCATTTAATTTTTGTGTATTTCCTACTTGCCGAAGGGCACAGGTAGCTAAATATGACAAGTATTATCATGGGTTTATCTGAAGATTGTTTTAAGCTCACTTACTTACATTTCAGTCTAAAAATGTTAAAAATGCTAGCTTTCAGTTATGCTGTAATGTTGAATAGCTATAGTCTATTTACTATTTACTGTCTTTGCATTTTTTACATTAATTTGAAGATTGAATTTGAAATGATTCTTACAATTTATTTAAAAACCTTAATTTTAAGTGGAATTAATTGAAGTTAATTTTAGAAAAAATTTGATGAATTACTCGATTGACAGCACTTAATGTTAGTCAGCAGGGGCGCCGCTCGTAATTTTGGGCCCTATGACAAAATATGAGGTTGGGCCCCCCACCACACCAAAGCCCCTAAAGCCCCTCTGGGGGCCCCTAAAGGGCGTGGGCCCTTAGAATTGTCCTAACTTTCCCCCCCTTAGCGGCGCCCCTGTTAGTCAGATTGACAGTAAATGAATATTAATTTGAATAATATTAATAGCAATAATAATATTATTAAAAATAATAATATTTTTATTATAATTAATCAAATTAATAATTATTTATAACAATAATTAATATTATTATAAATTATCAAAATAATAACAACTATAATATCATTAAGAATATATATATATATATATATATATATATATATATATATTTTTCTATTATTATTATTATTATTATTATTGTAAATTAACATTCATTTGATTTATAATAATAATAACAATAATACTAATAATAATAATAATAATAATAACATAAGTAATAATAATAATTCACAACAACAACAACAATTAATATTTTAAATTACCATAATAATTCTAATAATAAAATCAAGAAATATATAGGCCTATATTCTCAATAATATTATTGTTATTATTATTATTATAATTCATAATGATATTTATTATTATTGTAATTTACTATTACTTTGATTAATAATAATGGTAACAGCAATTACAGCAGTGTTATTATTTTTAATCAAATAAATAATAATTTACAGCAATAACGACAAGAATTAATATTATAATAATAAGTTATAATAATATCATCAAAAATGTGTATGTATATATGTATATTTTCTCAATTATATTATTATTGTTTTTATTATTATTATAATATATAATAATATTAATTGTTGGTATTATTATTATTGTAAATAATATTATTTGATTCATAATAATAATAATAACAGTGATAATAATACTAAATGATATCAAATATATTATTATTATTAAAAATAATAATAACAGTAACACTATTATTTTTATTATGAATTATATTAATTTATATTAATTTATATTATATTCATTTTATTATATATGTGTGTGTAGATATATTCTCAATTATACTATTGTTATTATTATTATAAAATGTTTAATTTTATTAATTATTGTTTTTATTATTATTGTTGTTGTAAATTAATATTCATTTTATTAATAATAATAATAACAATAATATTAATAATAACAACATTATTATTATTATTATTATTAATCAAATTATACAACAATAAAAATATTAATACTTAATATCATAAATTATCATAATAATAATAACAATAATATCAACAATATATCTATATAAAACAATAATGATAATAATAATTATTAATAATAATAGTACTTGTTTCCAGTGTTTTTTTACATTAAGAGTATAATGTGAAGGATGCTTGCCAAACACTGAAGAACAACTGTACATTTATTTTTAGAAACATCCCTGATCACGTCAGACTGACCTGAACAGTTTCAGCATCAAAGAGGTCAGTAAATAATAGTAGAGGTCATTTACATAAAAATGGCCCGCAACAAAAATGTCTTAGGATGAACCTGCATTTTGATGCATTTTGATGCAAGTGGAAGAATGTTATAAAAAAAACATTAAGCAATTTTAAAAATGGTGAACTTCAGCTCTTTGCTTCAAATAAATGTCTTTGCTTTGAATAAAACCTGACCTGCAGTGTAACAACATAAACTCAAACACCTGTACAAAGGATTATAGATGTGTTAAAGTGAATTTTTAGTAATGTAGTTTTGCATATTCAACACTGTTACTGTTGGTTTGATGTCCTATGATTTACACCTCCCTCACCTCATAACATTTAATATGTATTACACCAGATTTGCCCTAAACCAAGACACTCATAACAGTATTTTACAGTGATTCTCCATCTCTTTCAATCCAAGTATCTAGTTTCTTTCAAACATGGTGCGTCTCAAGGCTGAAGCTAAATGCTTTTTTACTTACTGTGCATGATAGATCAGTGAACTTCATTTTTATTTTTTCAGAAGCTGTTTTCATAATTGTATCCTTCATTAAGGATATAAAGGACGGGCGGGTACAAACACACAAGGTCTATTAGTGTAGAGTTGGAGCACTCAAAGATAAGTCATTTCCACATGTAATGGAGTCCACGTGCCTCACTGCAGGATATGTAATGTGATGTAATGCCATTAATGGCTCGAATTAAATCAAATATTCTTGGGCTGAATCCCCTCACGGTTGAAGCAAGAGCAGATGGAAGGTAAATATCTTCAAAGATGTTAAATATCTTCATATCTCAGCTTTTATTAACCCCAATTCTCAGAGCCATATTGTCTTTTGAGCTTTGTGAGAAGTGGGCTTTACTGGAAATAAAAAAAGAACTTGCTAAACGCCATTTCAGTCAACACAATAATGAGGTTTAACTTGGAGAAAGCACTGAAGTACTTCTAGTATTCATGGGTCACGTAAAGCGCATTGCATTGACAGCAAAATATCACACGTATCTGCTATATCGCCTGGCTCTAGTGCATAGTTCACAAATCTACTCAACCGGACCAAAACCGGCAATTGTGATAGCAGCAACCAATTATTTAAACTTGAAGGTGTTGCCCATATCAGAGGTCTCGCTTTCTTGCTTTCTCTTTCCGCCGTTGTTTTCTTTGGTTGCTAAATTAAGATCAGACTGCAAGAGATCGAACTGCTCTCTAGCGTGCGGCTGAAAGACCCAATTTAACCAGGATCGGTAAAACCTAACGCCTGAGAGGAATGATCTTAGAGAGCCTAAGTGGCCCTGTGTAGCGCATATCTGCTTTCACGCGCTCTCTCTCTGCAGGCTGTTATTTGACTACTAGCTTCCTGTGGCTTGGGTCATTCTGTGCTGCTTCCCATCCACTTCATCTGTTCTGTCCTCATCATGCTCAAGTGGGGACACTTGTGGACACTACTTAGTGTGTGTATTATAGCTTCAGGGTCACAGATCAAAGTCATTGGAGTAGGTAAACAAGTAAGTTTATATGTATCTGTTAACCAAGAGACAGTTCATCCAAAATTAATGTTATCGATTATAAACCTATTAGACTTTCTTTCTTTTGCGGAAGACAAAAGAAGAAATAATGTCTAAGATGCTCTTAAACACAATGAAAGTAAATGGTCACCTCGTTTTTTTTAAAATATACATTGAAAAAGTATCAGTTGTGGTTGCTAGAACTTTGGAAAGTTTTACAGATTGAAAGTAATTGTACAGTAAAAAAACTACTTAAACCCATAAAAAACATAAAACAATGTTCATAACTGATAACAATGTACATAATTGATGAGAAAAGGCTAAGAAGAAAGTTATTTCAAAAAAGCGTTTACACTTACGTTATGGTTTGGTCAGTTACCCGGATGCGCGGCCGTATTGGCGATACTCGGATGTAAACAACAGCATGGATTTCACGATTAATGTACTATCGAATGCGTTGTTCTGCTAATTTATGCTGTCTAAACTATGGAAAAAATGTGTGGAAGCAGCTAAATTATATAGTGAAGGCCTTAGTAAGCAGGAAAGGGCACAATATTTTGACAAACTAAAGTTAATAGGTGGTAAAGATACGTACGAGCAGTATTAGTTAAGATATTTTCACCTACCTGGCTGGAAATGATAAGAGCAAACACAAATGTTGTCAAGATTCTTGCTCTGGAAACCCTGGTTCAGTTTGGCCAACCACAAACGCCTTTTGTTCTTCAGACAGTTTTTTGCTGTCAGACAGTCTTCTGCTTGATTTGTTATACATTTTGGTAGTCTATAGTACTCCAAATGTTTACAACAGTCCGATCGATTGGTACAACCCAAAACAGGACAATAATTGAACATTTTTAGTAGCAATAATCTGCTAAATATGCGAGTTTCGTTTGGTTCAGTGGCGTTGTTTGCGTTCAGTGCCACCAATAGGGCCGATTGATGACATGTTGTGAAAACAATAAAAAAAAAACTAAAACATCAAATGTCAATTTATGGTTTTTCACTGTAAACTTACTATAAGTATTTTACTTTAAAATTACATGAAATGCCCCATTACAGTTTTTCATTGTATACAGCAGGGGAGCTTACCATTTACAGATTTTGGTCACACTTTATTTTAAGGTCCAATTCTCGCTATTAATAAACCAATAACTACAACATTTTACCTCAATAAACTCCTAATTAGCTGCTTATTAATAGTTAGTAAGGTAGTTGTTAAGTGTATTTATTGGGTAGGATTAGGGATGTAGAATATGGTCATGTAGAATAAACGCTTTATAAGTACTAATAAACAGCCAATATGTTATTAATAGGCATGGTAATAAGCAACTAGTTAATGGTAAGAATTGGTCTCTATACTAAAGTGTTACCCAGATTTTTATTATACAATTATAGTGAATGTCATATAGAACATATTTTGTCTATTTTAAAGGATTAGTTCACTCCTGAATTACAATTTTGTCCTAATTTACTCACTCCCATGTCATCCATGATGTTCATGTCTTTCTTTCTTCAGCTGAAAAGAAATTAAGGTTTTTGAAGAAAACATTCCAGGATTTTTCTCCATATAGTGGACTTCAATGGAGATCAACGGGTTGAAGGTCATAATTGCAGTTTCAGTGCAGCTTCAAAGAGCTCTACAGAATTCCAGCCAAAGAATACGGGTCAAATATATCAAATTTTATAGCTCTGCGATGCGCGTCTACAACTTCACGCATTAAGTAGTCATGTTGGAAAAGTCATGCGTGACTCCATCTAATTTTCTCCTCCAACTTCTAAATCGTCCAACATTGCTGTTTTACCTTTTTTGTACTGGCACTGGGTCGGTACCTGTCACTACTGACTTTTCCAGCATGACTGTGTAATGTGTGAGGTCGAGCTAGTGCAAGATGAGCACTATATATATATTTTTTTTTTTAGAAAATGACATTGTTTTGCTAGAATAGAAACTTATTCCTCAGCTGGGATCGTGTAGAGCCCTTTGAAGCTACATTGAAACAGCAATTTGCACCTTCAACCCATTGATCCCCATTGAAGTTCACTATATGGAGAAAAATCCTGGAATGTTTTCCTCAAAAACCTTAATTTGTTTTTCACCGAAGAAAGAAAAGCATGAACATTTTGGATGACATGGGGCCTGACAGACCTAGTCCTTTTCAACTTTCATTGTATAAAAGAAAACAGCATTAGCATTTCTCAAATCATCTCCTTTTGTTGACTTTTTTTGGTCAGCTGTGTTTTTAAAATGTAATGTGATTTATGACTTAAGAGTTTTTTTTAACCAAATCCTTTGTTATGTCTTCCGAATGGATGAAATAAGAGGAAACTATGATAAATGTGGCCTGTTTTTTCCATCAGCTGTAGCCTAAATATTACAAAAGGGAGAAAAACAACATGACTGACGCATTTATTGTCACCTACAGCAAATGTCACAGAAAGTGGCTCACCTAATTTAGCAGAGTAACTTTTAATTAAAACGTTTTATGGGGGATTTGAAGTCCTGGTTCGTTTGACTGACACTCTTTTCACTTGCGGATAAAAAGAGACTTGTGGAAATTTCACCTCAATCTGTTGTTTGTTTGTAGTTTCTGTTTGTTTGACCTTACTGGCTTTTGAAAAGAAAATAAGGGATTTTTTTGTGAAGAAAAACCACAAACAAAAAGCAGTAGAGAAACAAAAAGTTGAATCCTTTACTCCCAGTTCATGCCTAATACATTTAAAAATCTTTGACATTTTTTTTGTTAATTACTGATTTTTCCACACTTTCATTAAAAGCAATCATAAGTTTCCGATACTTTTCCCTGTACTCTCTCATGCCGTGAGTGCTGCTATATATCTTCTCCTCAGGAGATGTAATTCATCTTTGTAATTTATCACGGTTTTCGGCCGTTGAGCTCATTAATTAGTTCTTCCATTTGCCTTTTAGCTGTCATGGCAACATCGCAGCTAGACTCTTGGCGTCACACAGGGCTTTCAAAATTAGCATCGCAGACTGTAATTTCTTATCAGGGCATTTTAACCCCGTTTGTCACCTTTCAGTCCCGCTACTGCTATCTAATGAATAACGAAAAACCTTTTGTTTTGTAATTAGCGATTAATTATCTAAATGAAAAGAGCATTGTGTGAATGGCCACGTTTGTTTACTGCCACTCTTATTACTTGACACATTAATACAATGCAAAGCGAGATGTGTTCTTGTTGGTGCGTTTCTGTTCTCTAATGCTTTTTGTCCCTCAGGGCTTTGTCGTTTCTCTATTCAAAGCTTAGTTTTGGAAGTAAAGTGGTTGAGAATTACACACATAGATAAGTCATTGTACTATAATTCAATGTTTTTCAGAGAACCGCCTGATGAAAGATTGTGCAAGCCTGACTGCACTTATAAAAATTCACAATGATTACGCAATGCAGTTCTCAAGAGACTTCTTGGCATGCACTTCACTTCACTTCACTTTACAGGTGTGTGGTTTCATATTCAATACACTAATGCAAGACCTACCAAACAGACTGTTAATTTAGTTCAAGTGGTAATGTTCGAACAAATTAACAAACCTCCATTCAGAAACACTGTTAATAAACACTAAAGTGGACCTGTGTGTATCATATTCGATAATACGACCACTTACTCACCCTCTTAATGTTTCTAAATGCGCATATACAGACTTTGTTTTTGAACATATTCACACTTGAAGGGATAGTTCCCCCAAAAATGAAAATTACCACATTATTTACTCAGCCATTCTATGTGACTTTTTTCTTTCAGATGGATACAATCAGAGTTATATTAAAAAAAATATCCCGGCTCTTATAAGCTTTAAAATGGCAGTGAGCTGTTAAGGTTTTGAAATCCAATAAGGTGTATCCATCCATCACAAAATATACTCCACACAGGTCAGAGGGGTTAATAAAGGCTGTCTAAAGTCAATCAATGCCTTTTTATAAGAAAAATATCCATATTTAAATCTTTATAAGCCTCTCTAGCTTCCACTAACTGTCATACATAAAATGTTAATTGATTCATAATTGATTGAACAAACATCATGGATTAAATAAATTGACTAAGCTTGAATAAAATGTCTGCAAATGTTTCTTTTTTGGGTGAACTATTTCTTCAAATTATGATTTTACCTCAGATTTGTATTTTTATTCTTGTTAGAGCACTGTACTTTTTAGAATACCAACAAGCTAACAGAAATCCAATTGTAAGTCGAGTCAGCTGTGTGATTCCCTTGAGGAACTCTACTTGTGTGGCCTGTGGATTTGTCACCTTAGTAGAGTATTACAAATCAGTCGTTTGGTTAGGATGCTGTCTTAGAAGGCCACTGCCTACAATATTGTAGGGCCTAGATGGCACAAGATTTTGTGCTAAATAATCAGTGTATCACGAGCTATGTTTCCATCACCCTGTTATTCGTATTTTGAAGTATCACATAAGAAACGAGTGATGCAAATGCCAAATTTCACCAGATTTTAGGCTCGCTTGATGTAGTTTTTGACTTGTGTGAAAAACAATTCATGCGAATAATGGGAGATGGCCTTGTTATTCTTAATTTTGACGTTAATTTTCATTTTTACACCAGAGATATATAACAGTTTAAATTATCGGTTATCTGTCTACTTGATCTGTTATAATCGGTATTGCATCGGCCCTAAAAAAAACATGTAATTTCTTAATTTTGACATAATTTTTTTTTTTTTTTACACCAGACATGTATCGGTTCAAAATATTGGTTATTGGTCTACTTGATCTGGAATAATAATCGGTATTGCATCGGCCCTAAAAAAAATTTCATTTCTTAATTTTGACATAAATGTTTATTTTTAATTTTCATTTAATTTTCATTTTCATTTTTACACCAGAGATATGTAACGGTTCAAAATATCGGTTATCGGTGTACTTGATCTGGAATAATAATCGGTATTGCATCGGCCCTAAAAAACATGTAATTTCTTAATTTTGACATAATTTTTTTTTTTTTACACCAGACATGTATCGGTTCAAAATATTGGTTATTGGTCTACTTGATCTGGAATAATAATCGGTATTGCATCGGCCCTAAAAAAAATGTCATTTCTTAATTTTGACATAAATGTTTATTTTTACACCAGACATGTATCGGTTCAAAATATCGGTTATCGGTGCACGTGATCTGGAATAATAATCGGTATTGCATTGGCCCTAAAAAACAAGTAATTTCTTAATTTTTACATTAATTTTAATTTTTACACCAGACATGTATCGGTTCAAAATATCAGTTATCGGTCTACTTGATCTGGAATAATAATCGGTGTTGCATCGACCCTAAAAAAACACATATAATTTCTTAATTTTGACAAAAAAAATATTTTTACACCAGACATGTATTGGTTCAAAATATCGGTTATCGTCTACTTGATCTATAATAATCTGCATTGGCCCTAAAAAACACATATTGGTTAACCCCTAATTATTATATTCAGTGGCTTCTACTTTTCTTCTTTTGTGCCAGTTTATCAGGAAGTGATGATTTTGTTCTTTTTGACTTGCTGGATAGCAAATGTTTTATGCAATATTAAAAATTTGGGCTTAAGTTAAATTTGCAAGTTTGGATGGAAACCCAGCTACAGTGTCTTTGCTGTTTTATTGCGTCAGCCATTTTAAAGTCTAGAAAGTCATTTTACCCCCAATCGCTGCACATGTTGTGATTGTAATTGAGAGCGTGTTCTCATTTCACTCGTAACTAATAAAACTACTAGTACATTAAAAAAAGATGGCTTCTCAAAGAATTGCTTTTTAAATGAGAGTGTTTTGTACACAACAGGATTAACAGTAAAACCTTGATACGCTCTTCAGGGATAATGACTGTGATAATGGCAATATGTGAAAGTCATTCATTTATGCGTCAAATGTAGCCTAGACTTTAATTTCTCCATCCTCTGAATACATCTACATCTAAATGCAATAAACTAAAGGACAGTCTTTGTGTTTCTGTCTGCATAGCATCCCCCCTTTTCCAGATCACTGTTCACTGTCTTGGCAGTGATTCAATCCCCGTCTTTCTCTCTCTTTAGACTCTCCACAGGTGTGCAGTTGCCAAGGAGATTTGTGTTCAAGGCTAGGCGTCCCACATATATTCATATTCTCCGGGCGAGCTTGGATATTTCAGCCACTGTAATGTATGTTTTAGCAATTCTGGTCTTTGCATTTTGAAGTGCCAGTATTTGTTGAAGGTAAAGTGAGCGTGAAATCAAATATAGTTTGCTCTCCATTGTAGAGTGCAACATTACTGAAAAATCACATTCATTTTCTTCATAGATATAAATGTTTCAATATACTTGCTGGTTGTTACATGCTCAAACTGCTTATGTATTTGTGTTTTGCTCAATATTTTGTAATAAACTAAATTGTTTATAGTTATAATAACTACAAGTCAATAATTTTATACTGTTCAGTCATTTATACATATTTATTAAGGTACTAAAGTTGTAATGCTCTGTAGTGCACAGTTGGTGTTTTTTGCTTGTGGTCAGTCTTGTTTTTTCCACAATCTGATCAATTCCAAATGGATAAAATAAAGTATGGATCAGTGTAGATTTTTCATTCAAATTTAAATAATATATTTTCATAAAGTTTGGAGTCCAGAAGATTTTTTAAAATGTTTTTGACAACCTGATCTCATGATGAAAACATACATGTGGGAACTTTTTGGCAAGACATGAAATACGTACAGTAGCACCATATACATTTCTCATTTTAGTCGACTAAATGTCTAAGCATTTTAGTCTAGTTTTAGACAGTGGAAACATACACATTTTCGGCATATTTTAATCTGACTGTATAATGCTTAAATTGATAAAAAAAAAAATTGCTCAATTTTACTTGCAATGATAGTTTTCATTTGGTAAATGTATTTTTACATTTCCTCAGAAGTTTCTCTTTCACCAATAAGCACAAATCCTTACAATATCGGCTCATATGCATGATTTATTTTACCTCATACTATGTACAGATTTATATCAATTAGAGGCTAAATAAATACCAAAAACTTTAGACATACACTCGCCCTGTCTACATTGTAAAAACTGGTGTAACAAAAACCTACTCTCAAATATTATATACACCAGACATGTATCAATTAAAAATATTGTTCTACTTGTTCTGTAATAATCTGTATTGCATAAGCCCTAAAAAACACATGTCATTTCTTAATTTTGACATTCATTTAAATTTTCACACCAGACATGTATCGGTTCAAAATATCGGCTATCGGTCGACTTGATCTGGAATAATAATTGGTATTGCATCGGCCCTCAAAAACACATATAATTTCTTAAATATGACATTAATTTAAATTTTTACAGCAGACATGTATTGGTTCAAAATATCGGCTATCGGTCGACTTGATCTGGAATAATAATCAGTATTGCATCGGCCCTCAAAAACACATATAATTTCTTAAATATGACATTCATTTAAATTTTTACACCAGACATGTATCGGTTCAAAATATCGGCTATCGGTCGACTTGATCTGGAATAATAATCAGTATTGCATCGGCCTTAAAAAACACATATAATTTCTTAATTTTGACATTAATTAAAATTTTTACACCAGACATGTATCGATTCAAAATAACAGTTATCGGTCTACTGTACTTGATCTGGAATAATAATCGGTATTGCATTGGCCCTAAAAAAAACACGTAATTTCTTCATTTTGACATTAATTTTACTTTTTACACCAGACATGTATCGGTTTAAAATATCAGTTATCGGTCTACTTAATCTGTAATAATTGGTATTGTATCAGCCCTAAAAAACACGTAATTTCTTAATTTTGACATTAATTTGAATTTTTACACCAGACATGTATCGGTTCAAAATATTGGTTATCGGTCTACTTGATCTATAATAATTACAGAGAAATTCCTAATAGTATTCCAATAATTCCAATAGCAAGTGCAATAATGTTTCTCTTTTAAAACAATGGCAAAAAAGACTTATTGCCACACAGAGATTGTGTAAGTAACAATAAAATCAGCAACCACAAGCGCAAACAATACAGTCAAGCTCCATGAACTGCATGAAAACACTGTGTGGCTGTAACAAAGGAGTTTTGTTAGCACTGATCTAGGCGATAGCGGGTGAAACCGCAGAGGCACCTCGACTGTCAGCTCGACATCCTCAGGCGTTCTGATGGACTAACTCACACTGTCAGCTTCAATGTGAGCTCTGTCACTGCCAGTGTGGCTTTCCAGCAGTAGTCAGACATCACTCTGACATTACGATGCAGCCCGGTTTGCCCACACATGACAGTGACTGATGTTCGTTCTTGTAAATGACTCGTCTTTTATGGAGGTGACGACTTTGTTGGTCTCGTGGCGCCTCTCGTTTCACCTCATCACACTGATTGGTCGACGTGTCTGTTCGTCTTTTTCTGACATGGGTGAACACCGGCCTGTTCCTCAGAGGTATCATTTGACTTGTTGTTGTCAGGTTTCTGGACGTTCTCATGGTAAATGATTTGCCCCAAGGACAGTTAGATGTTGCTTGCGTAGGTTTCAAATTAGATGTTCTTTGGAACCACACAGTGACAAATAGTTGGTATGTGTATTGATAGGACAGATTTTACAATTTGATTTTATTCCAGGTCACAAGCTCCGGATTCTATTTAGATTTCCATTGCAGTTTGATTTTTGATTCTCAAGCTTTCAGTTGAATTCTGATTCTGATTCCAATTTGATTCATTTTGATTCTGATTTAGTTTTTAATTAGAATTGGTTCTGAATCACAAGCTGTCAGTTTAACTCTGATTATTTTAATTTGATTTGCTACCGATTCTCAATCTGTTTAATTCAGATTCTGATTCCAATTCTGATTCACAAGCTTTTTTTCCAATTCTGATTTCAATTAGATTTGATTCCGATTCAGAAGCTCAATTTAATTCTGATTATTTCCATTTGATTTTCTACCAACTCTCAAGCTCTCAATTCTATTCTAATTCTGATGCCAATTTGATTCAATTTTATTCTAATTTAAAAGCCTTTTGATTCAATTCTGATTCTGATTTCAATTTGATTTGCTAGCTCTCAGTTTAATTCTGTTTCTGATTCTAGTTTGATTCATTTTTGTTCTGATTTACAAGCACTCAATTCAGGTTAGATTCAAATTTAAATTTGTTTTGATTTAATTATGATTATGATTAACAAGTTTTTATTTCAGTTCTGATTTTGATTTCAAATTGATTATATTTTAGTTCACAAGCCTTTTATTTTGATTCTGATTACATTTTTTTCTGATTTACAAGCTTTTTATTTTGATTCTGATTTCATTTGATTATATTCCAGTTCATAAGTTGTTTAAATACTCATTTTTAAATATTTCTGGTACATGTGAGTTTTTTTAAGGAAATTTAACAATATCTCAACTAATGCTTTAAACTAAAATTGTAAAAAAAAAAAAATGCATTTTTCCAATTTTGTATTGAATTTTATCTGATTCAGGTATATTTCATTTCACTTCACAAGCTCTCAATTCAATTCTGATTTTAATTTAATTTGATATATATATATATATATATATATATACTGTATATGTGTGTGTGTGTGTGCGTGTGTGCGTGTGTGCGTGTGTGCGTGCGTGCGTGCGTGCGTGCGTGTGTGTGTGTGTGTGTGTATGTGTGTGTGTGTATATATATATATATATATATATATATATATATATATATATATATATATATATATATATATATATATATATATATATTTATTTATTTATTTATTTATTTATTTATTTATTTATCTATTTGGAAATATTGCCGGTTGAGTCCAGTTTTTCTGGAGAAAATAAAATATATAGATATGTTTTACAATTATTGGGCTGGATACGTGCAACACACAATGTTTAGTGAAGTTTCTTCACAAATCAACTGAAAACAGCATAGACTGAAACATCAGTCTTGGGGTATAAGAATCAATGTTTTCCCCACCCTTGTTAACTATCCAAACCTTGAAATGTCCCCATGTCCATGAAAATCTTGTGAAACACCACAAGGTCAGTTAAAAAAAAATAAAAGAAGAAGTGTTAATGTATGTGCACATGGATTCTTTTTTGTTGAAGTGTGCTGGCATATATATGTGGGCGAATATAGAAAATGCCTAAACACTTTCACCTGTATGCATACGGCTACATGATCAAGCTATTCAAGCAACACTGAATGAACCTCGTATGCATTTGCAGTCGTCTAACTCTTATTCACTAAGCAATCCGTGCGAATGGACGACTGCCGTCATTAACGTATTGATTTTCACTGACAAAGAGCCGGCACTGGCTACAGGATGATTTTCAGTGCCAAGCAAAATGAAAAATCCCCAATTTATTTCAATTTGCTCACCACTTCAGACTGAAGATGCCTGTGTGCGTGTGTGTGTAGATGCAGTTTTAGATGAAGTATTTACCATGAGCCAGGACAGATTACACTGGGTCTAACAGACCTAAGGCTGTAATTAAACCCACTGAGAAATCAGGCCAAACACTGAGGCGGCCTCTATTTCCCAGAGACAGGCTGAAACGTCAGCTTTTTAAAGGCCACAATAAAGGCTTAAGAGCCTCTCCAAAACTCTAATCAGGCACAATAGTCATTTATTCCCTCTGATTTTTCACAAAGCAATAAAAGATTGAAAATAAACTTGTTTCACCTTAGAGAAAGTCCTTAAGGTTTGTCTTCAGATGCTGTCAGTCTTACTTTAGGATGTTTGGATGAGTTCTTATTTGTCTTAAATACTATAAAAGACTGAATTACTGTTGGATAAAGATGATGGAGTAACTTGTGTGTGATGTACAATATTTCACAGTATTACTGTTTACTTTTGATCAAATAAATGCAGTCTCAGGGAACATATAAATTGTATATAAATTGTATCTTGCAATTTATTTGCATATATATGAAACTACATCCTGGTGTATTTCATAGAGTTCATAGAGATGCATTGTTCTCGTTTAAAATGTTGTTGTGCATGGTTTTCCGTGTGAAAAATTTAAGTTCCCTGATTAGAACTGTTTCAAATCTGCTAATAGAACAGTAGAAGTAAAAGTTGTGGACTTAATGCCATGTACTTTCATAGAACATGTGTGCAAACGTTCAGTAACAATTTTGAAAATATCATCAAACCTGCTAATGAATATTATGTTTTTAAGAGAAAAGTCAATATATATGACTGTATAATGATCATAACACCTGCAAAATACTGTAATTAGGTTGTCAGATAGTTCATGATGAGTTTTTCTTTAACACTAAAAGCCTACACGGTTTTGTTTTAATAGAGCACAGTGTTTAATGAGACCCTCAGTTACACAGCTGTTGTCTTGGAAAGTTAAAAATAGTCCGTTGCCGTGTTTTCCGATGGAGTTGGGCGGTCTGCGAAAGCAGAAGGCTCACCAGCCTTTATGAACTGTCTAATTAAGTTCGTAGCAGTTGACGTGAATCAAGTGGCTTATTTCTCCAGATGCTTCAGGAGTACAAGGATTTTGAAGCCGGATGATAAATCCGTAAGCTCTCTGCGGCGTTACCGGGGTACGAGCGGCCCTTAGAGTCACCCGCAAGTCAAGAATGAATTAATCAGAGCACAACATGACGTAGAAATGAGGACGTGTGTGTGTGTGTGTGTGTGTGTGTGTGTGTGTGTGTGTGTGTGTGTGTGTGTGTGTGTGTGTGTGTGTGTGTGTGTGTGTGTGTGTGTGCAAGTAACTGTGTTATTCACATCATTTCTGTAGCATGGGCTGATGACTCTTTGATGCCCTTACTTTGGTGTTCAATTCAGCATGAGCTGCGATCAATTGAGATGTTTATCTGAGAAGAAGATGCCAAACTAGAAGGACGTTTTATTGTCATTAGCGATATAAGATTGCAATCTTTGCTTACGTGTCAGTCAGTCAGTGTTACGGCTGTGCACTGCCAGACTCGTTTACAGTTATCTCATAAGATTTAAGAATTCGATTTTGTTGAGGAATTTTATATGAAGTATGTACAACAGTCCTTGAATTTGATTGGTGAAGCAGTTTCTTTCGGATTCTTCATTTTCAAGGCCTTACATCGTTCATTCCCAGAGATATGGGGATCTCAATGAGGCCCCATATTCAGATTATTGAATATTACCCATTTTCAGTGGTCAAAACCCAAATGTTGGTAACTTTTTTATACAGTACAGTATACTTATTGTATTTTAAAGGCTGAATGTCTGAAGAATAAGTAATGTTGAAACTAGGAATGTATATTGTTGCCCTCTATAAAAACAATTGTATAGGACATACACTTTATTGCCAAAAGTATTGGGACACCCCCTTCTAATGAACAGGTTTGACTATTTAAATAATTTCCATAAGTACAAATCTCAATGTTTAAGCATTTTATGATATTCTAGGGAATTGTGTGCTTCTAATTTTATAGCAACAGTTTGGATAGGAGCCTTTTCTATTCTAACATGACAACGCTTCTCTGCATAAGGCAATGTAGAAATGATTGATTCAGTCAGTGTGGAAGAACTTGACTAATCTGCATAAAGCCAAGTCATAATCCCAGCTGAATGCAGACCTTGAGCTAAAAACTCATTACTAAACATCATTGACTTGTACGTATGGGTACAGTCATTTTAGACAAATCCAAAACTGTTGCAACAGAGATGGAAATACAATTTTTAAATGCAATAAGTATGTTTCCATATTTGTTTCCACAGTTTTGGAAGTGCCTTTTTCTGTTCTAAAGAAGGGGGTGTCCCAATACTTTTGTCCTATGTAGTGTATGTACAAGTCATTGGTGTTGGTGATGAGTTTATGGCTCAAGGTCTGCATTTAAAGTCACACCAGAGGTGTTCAGTAGCGATTATGACTTGGCTTTATACAGACCAGTCAAGTTCTTCCACACTGACCAAATCAATCATTTCTTTTTGAACCTTGCCTCATGGAAATTACTAAAGTAGTCAAACCTGTTCATTAGAAGGGGGTGTCCCAATACTTTTGATAATATAGTGTACCTGTTTGAGTGTCCTAAATAGTCTTTTTCCAAAATATTTGTGCCTGTAACTCAACTGTTCTAGTTTCAACATTATTTGCTCTTCAGACCTTCCTCTTTAAAAGAAAATATGTATCATATTTTTGCAAAGTGACCCACATTTGGTTTTTGACCACAATGTGTACAATTTAATTATTTACTCCTGGAGCCATATTGAAATTCCAACATCTCTGGAACCGAACCATACAGGGCCATAGACATGAAGATGTCAAAAGGAAGGTTTGTTAAGACCCAGTATGTAAAAGGAAATTAAGATATCTTTAATGCTTTTTCATTTACAGGCATGCAAACTTTGGAGAAAAAAACTTGAAAAGTGCCATTTTCCCATTCAGCCACTTTTACCTATTAAGGTGGGATTTGTTTCAAACATGTTACAATACTGCATGTTTGAACTCTTTGTTACTTCAGAAGCTGTTAAATTGAACAAAATCCCTTCTTCCAAATATACCTGAAACTGATTCAAATATAGAATCTTATGAATAGACTAAAGAGAGTAAGGTAATATGCCTTAAACTGACCATTTCAGTGCATTTTTAGCACTCAGACAGTTATTTTCGATGCAATTGTTTGGAGAGACGGAAACAAGATACAATTCTAATTTCAAAATATATTTATTCTTCAGACATTGTTCTTCAAATAAAATGATTATTGGCTGTATGCAAATTGACCAACATTTGGTTTTCAACCACTGAAAATGGGTCATATTCAACAATCTGAATATGGAGCCTCATTGAGATCCCCATATCTCTAAGACTGAATGATGTAGGGCCTTTGGAATAAAGATTCCAAAAGAAAAGTTTATTAAGAACTACAATCTAAAATCAAATTGCAATATCTTCAATACTTATTCAGTTATAGGCACGCAAACTTTAGAAAATGTATATTTATGGCACTAAGGTATGTTCAATGCAGTAGTTATGACAAAAGGAAACAAGATGCATTACTAGTTTCAACATTTTTTTGTTCATTAGACACTTCTCTTTAAAAGAAAATAAGTATCATATTTGGTTTTTGAAATGAAAAACGATTTACTCCTGGAGCCATATTGAAATTCCAATATCTCTGGAACCAAACCATATAGGGCCTTAGAAATGAAGATGTCAAAAGGAAACTTTGTTAAGACCCAATATGTAAAAGGGAATTAAGATATCTTAAATACTTCTTGAGTTACAGGCATGCAAACTTTGAAGAAAAAACTTAAAGTGCTGTTTCTCCATTTTTGAATGGTCACCATTGGGACATAATGCAACAAAGATTGCTAAAGTCAACAGAGTTTACTAACAGACCTATCAATCTCTTTGTAAAAATAACATTATGTTGCTGCTATCTTTCTAAAGTAATTTTTAACCCCCTGTAATTTGGCTCTGAATTACCATTTTCATCCCACTCTACAAACTAGTGGATAACTCAATAAATATTAATGCATGACATTTAATATTCTCTGGTTGAGTTGACATGGAATGATCTTGATTGATATTAATTGATATTTATAAATGAAATGTACATCAGATATGCATTATTGTTGTATGCGTTTATTCATATGGGTTTCTTTCTGTGAATGTGAATATGAAACAGCACCTGAATCAGTCTGTTTGAACTCACAGTGCTGAATTATTTTGGATGGGAGCTTCAAAGTCTTTAGGATTGTAGGCGGTCTGGGAACATTTAATGCAGTATTTATTTTCTATTTAAAAATAGAAAGCTGGCGTACAAGCTGCAAAAGAACAGATGGAACCTAACAATTAACAATAGAACAACACATTCACTCGATTGCAGGTTTTATAATAATCTCTCAAACTTACAGTATACACAATGGCCCAAAGTATGTGGACAGCCACTTCTAATAATAAAGCTTGACTACTTTTCTGTCTAATATAGAACTTTAGCTAAGAGAGAATTTAATATGTAAGCAAATTGACATTGTAAATGGAAAAAAAAATCAGTTTGGATTATAAGTATGACTCACAGAGAATCACAAACTCTTCCAGGTTACCGTTAACGAATGTCTCGTTCCAGAAGACCCGTCGTGTTCTGAAATGTTCCTTTGTTCCTTAGAATGAAACTTTTTGAAATTTTGAAAAGTGTTTATTCTAGCGAAGGACCAGGTGATGTTTTATGTGACTTTCCTTTGCCGTTTCTCAGGATGTGCTGTTGAAGCTGCCCCTCGCTGCTGAACTGAGACCAATTTCATTGTTGCTGTAGCAATAGTTGTGTTTAATTAATGGCTGAGGGGACACGGTGCACTTGATGCAGTACCGGCAAAGGACCCTCACAGGGGTTAATTGAAGTTCCTCTTTGTTTCTCCAGGGAGAGAGAGTTGGTTTAACTACAGCTTCTCCTCTCTGTTGTCTTCTGATCGGGCCTGGGCCACATCTTTGTTCTCTGCAGAAATCTTTTGTTTATCTTTCATTACAGTGACTTCATTTTCCTTTCTGCTTTTCATCATCTTAACTGCGGCTCCAGAGGATGGACGGCTTTGGGAATGAGAAGGAATGAACTGAGAGCAGCATATCTAATAGGACGGGGAGATCTTGGCGCACAGTCGGATTAGGCGGTATAGATGTCCGTAAATAATACATTGCGTCCTTGTCTGGTGTTGTAACATCTGTGTTTTAATGAAAAAAAGGCATATTTGCAATTAAATGTGATTATAATAAATCAGAGGCAACAGATATGTGTATTAAGACTTAATTAGCATTAAGCTTTCTTTGACAGGCTGACATTAGCTGCACTTTGGATCTCATAAACTACTGAACTTTAAATATTATTCATATTTTGTGCAGCAGAAACCTTACTGAATTGAATGCATTAAAATTAGACATACTCCAATTAACACTATCCTGAATCACTTACTGCTAACCTTTAGCAACCAATGGCGCATGTTACCATGCTAAATGTCTTTATTTTGATGAACATTAAACAAATACAAGCCTCTAGCTTTTCTTATCTTGCTCAGAATTAATGCTTATTTCAACATTTACTCTCCCCACATAGTGTAACGTTCTGTATGGAAGCCTTATTTCACCACTGGATAAAACATTTAAAAAGCTAATTCCGTCCTTTTATCTCACAATTCTGACTCTTTTTCTTGCAGCTGCGAGTTTACATGTTGAAATTCGGACTCTTTTTTTTATATATATATATAAACTCGCAATTCTGAGAAATGATATGTATCATAAAGTCAGTATTGCGAGATATAAACTCACATTTACGAGAAAAAAAGTCACAATTGCGAGTTTATATCCTGCTATTCTGACTTTTTAAATTGCAGTTGTGAGTTTATATCACACAATTCTGATATTAACTCATTTATATCTCGCTGTTCTGTCTTTTTCTGAGAAGTAAGTCAGAATTACTACAAAGTCAGAATTACGAGATACAAACTTGCATTTGCAAGAAAAAAGTCAGAACTGCGACAAAAAAAGTCAGAATTGTGAGATACAAACTCACATTTCCAAGAAAAAAATGTTGCATTTGTGAGAAAAAAAGTCAGGATTGCAAGAAAAAGTCAGAATTGCAAGATACAAACTTGCATTTGCTATTTAAAAAAGTAATAATTGGGTGGAAAAAAGATAAGATGGCAAGAAAAAAGTCAGAATTGCAAAATTCAGACTCGCAATTGCAAGAAAACTCATAACTGTGAGTTGACATCAAGCAATTCTGAGAAAGCTTTTCTCATCTTATTTAGAAACACATAAATTAATGCTTATTTCAACATTTACTCTCCCCACATAGTGTAACATACTGTATGGAAGCCTGTTTCTGCCACTGAATAAAAAATTTAAAAAGCTAATTCAGACTTTTTTCTCACAATTCTGACTCTTTTTCTTTTTTTCTCCGAAATGTGAGATATAAACCCACAATTCTGAGATATGATATGAGTTATAAAGTCAGTATTGTGAGATATAAAGTCACATTTACGAGAAAAAGTCACAATTGCGAGTTTATATCCTGTTATTCTGGCTTTATAAATTACAGTTGTGAGTTTATATCACACAATTCTGATATTAACTCATTTATATCTCACAGTTCAGTCTTTATAACACGCAATTGCACGCTATTAAATCAGAATTGTGAGATACTGTATAAACTCGCAATTCTGAGAACATATCAAGTCCCTTATGCCCTCAGATTTGGACTCACAATTGCAAGTTTAAATTTCACGATTCTAAGAAAAAAGTCAAACAAAGTCACATTTGCGAGAGAAAAGTCAAAATCGCAAGATACAAACTGACAATTGCGAAAAACTGTCAGAATTGTGATAAACAAACCCGCAATTGCAAGAAAAAGGTCAGAATTACGATATACAGACTCGCATTTACAAGAAAAAAGTCAGAATTGTGAGATATAAACTCACATTTGCAAGAAAAAAAGTCTGAATTGAGAGATTCAAACTCGCAATTGTGAGAAAACAGTCAGAATTGCTAGATACAAAGTCAGAATTACTAAAAGTCAGAATTCTGAGAAAAAAGTCAGATTTGTGACTAAAAAGTCTGAATTGCGAGAAAAAAGTCTGAAATGCAAGATACAAACTCGCTAGAAAGTCTAGAAAGACTAGAAAGTCAGAATTACGTCATACAAACTCGCATTTGCGAGAAAAAACTTTGCAAGGAAAAAGTCAGAATTGTGAGATACAAAAACGCAATTGCAAGAAAAATGTCAGAATTGTAAGATACAAACTCGCATTTCTGAAAAAAAAGTCTGAATTATGAGATACAAACTTGCATTTGCAAGAAAAGTCAGAATTGCGATAAAAAAGTTGCATTTGTGAGAAAAAAGTTAGGATTAAAAGAAGTCGTCAGAATTGCAAGAAAAAAGTCAGAATTGTGGGATTCAAACTCAATTGTGAGAAAAAAATCAGAACTGAGAGATTCAAACTCAGTTGTGAGAAAACTGTCAGAATTGAGAGATTCAAACTCGTATTAGTGGGAAAAAAATTCAGAATTAGGAGATACAAACTCGCATTCATGAGAAAAAAAGTTAAAATTGTGAGATATAAATTTGCATTTGCAAGAAAAAAGTCAGAATTGCGACAAAAAAGTCAGAATTGTGAGATACAAACTCGCAATTAAGAGAAAGTCAGAATTGTAAGATACAAACTCATAATAGCAAGAAAAATGACAGAATTTCAAGATACAAACTCCCAATTGCAGGAGAAAGTCGGAATTGTGAGATACAAACTCACAATTGCAAGAAAAATGACAGAATTTCGACATACAAACTCGCATTTACGAGAAAAAAGTCAGAATTACCACAAAGTCAGAATTACGAGATACAAACTCGCATTTGCAAGAAAAAAGTCAGAATTGCGAGATACAAACTCGCATTTTCGAGAAAAAAGTCAGAAATGGGAGATTCAAACTCAGTTGTGAGAAAAAAATCAGAACTGAGAGATTTTAACTTATTTGTGAGAAAACTGTCAGAATTGAGAGATTGAAACTCATATTAGTGACCCTGGACCACAAAACCAGTCATAAGGTTAAATTTGACAAAACTGAGATATATACATCATATGAAAGCTCAATAAATAAGCTTTCTATTGATGTATGGTTTGTTAGGATAGGACAATATTTGACTGAGATACATCTATTTGAAATCAGAAATCTGAGGATGCAAAAAAATCAAAAAGACTGAGAAAATTACCTTTAAAGTTGTCCAAATTAGGTTCTTAACAATGCATATTACAAATCAAAAATTACATTTTGATATGTTTACAGCAGGAATTTTACAAAAAATCTTCATGGAACATGAACTTTACTTAATTTCTTAATGATTTTTGGCATATAAGAAAAATCAAAAATTTTGACCCATGCAATGTATTTTTGGCTATTGCTACAAATATACCCCAGCGACTTAAGACTGGTTTTGTGGTCCAGGGTCACATTAGTGGAAAAAAAGTCAGAATTGCTGGAAAGTGAGAATTAGGAGATACAAACTCGCTTTCGCGAGAAACAAAGTTAAAATTGTGAGATACAAACTCGCATTTTCGAGAAAAAAAAACAGAATTATTAAGTCAGAAATTATTAAGTCAGAATTACAAGATACAAATTCGCATTTCCGAGAAAAAAAATCTGAATTACTACAAAGTCAGAATTACGAGATACAAACTCGCATTTGCAAGAAAAACATCAGAATTGCAAGACAAAAGTCGCATTTGTGAGAAAAAAAGTCAGGATTGCAAGAAAAAGTCAGAATTGCAAGATACGAATTGGCATTTGCTATAAAAAAGTCAAAATTGCAAGAAAAAGTCAGAATTGCAAGAAAAAAGTCAAAATTGCAAGATACAGACTCGCAATTGCAAGAAAACTCATAAATGTGAGTTGAAATTAAGCAATTCTGAGAAAAAAAGTCTGTATTGTGAGATATAAACTCAGAGTTGTGAGAAGAAAAGTCAGAATCGTGAAATAAAAAGTTGCAATTACCTTTTCTTTTTTTCTTTTTTTTTATTCAGAGGTGGAAACTGGCTTCCATAGTAAGCTGGGAACTCCTGACCATTTTTAGCAATGACAACTTACCCCGTATAATGTCAATGTGTGCTTAATTAACCCCTGCTGCAAAAACGACTTCTACTTTTCTTTGTTTAAAAGTTTAATCTCATTTTAATATAGTCTGTTGAAAACTGTGAAGCCGCACATGGTCATCCGCTGATACTGGTGATGTCCCAAACTGCTGACTATTGAAATAATGTGTATATAATTATCTCAAATTTGCAAGGCTCCAGCTTTTCAAATAGTGTGCTCAAAAGTGTTGAACGCACAATATTAGCACTGCTAAATGAAAAGATTATAGAATGAATGGATGTGAGTATGAATGCAGTATTCGAACCACAGCAGATTTACGAGAGCAGAGGCACATTAAAAACCAAAATAGTTTTCAGACTAATGTAACAGTATGTGCTATAATTCAAAGTAGTATTTACTGTTGTTGTTGTTGTACATATTTTGTGGATGAAGTCTGCATAGTTTAGATGGAATCTAATTTGCTGTGATTTGTCATTTTTTTGCGTTTGGTGATGTACAAATGTACTTTTAATGAATCCTACTGAGTTGGCATTTCCATATAACTGAATTGGCTTTTAAGTTCATTGCTTTGTTGAAATTTAAAATGCTGTCAAGTACCAGAAGAGCATAGTTTAGCACTAACATCTGTGAATCCCTTGAGAGATGCATTGAAAACAGTTACACACACACACACACACAGCGATTTGAGTTTTCTTTGAAGGGCCGTCATGAAGCGGTACACCGGTAGTCACAGTTCAACATTGCGTGATATGCATGACTAAGCACCGATGTCAAAAATGCTAAGAACTAGCATGACTCAACTAAAAGACGCTCTCCGTGGAAAACATCAAGGAATTTGTTTAAGGGAATATGATATAACATGAATTCTTTGATGAATTTTTCAGTGCTTACTAATTTCCGAAGATGAGGTGAGCATTTCGAAATATGAACGGCATTAGCAGTGTTAATTAGTCTTTTAGCAGAGGCTGTTATCCGAAGCTGTTTTGATGTTTTATTAAGAGTTTGCTTCCACCCACCTCAGGTCTCTTTGCAGATTGTATTTTTTGCTTCTGTACTGTCGTTTGTTTGCTTCATCAAGGTAAACAGCACGGTGAATACTAGCTCTAGCTGTTTGTCACTGTAAATATGTGGTGACTCAGGGGAAAAGATGCCAGCTTCACTCTTTTGTTCCTGTGTTTCTTCAGTTTTACTGGTAAAACTTAAAATGCCCTGTGGAAAATGCTTTTAGAAAGTTTAAATGTTATCAATAGCAGGCTGGTTTGCTGTCACACCAGTTGAATACCAAAATGGTGCCCACATAAACCATATGTCAAACATGCTCCACTATACTTTCACCAATTGTTAAAACATACTTATAGAAATAGCTCACCCAAAAATTTAAATTATGTCATTAATTACCCTCATCTCGTTACAAACACGTCGTGACACAGAAGAGAAGAAATTGTTGAATAAAGTTGTTATTTTTGTTTTCTTTATGCACAAAAATATTCTCTTAGCTTCATAAAATTATGATTGAACCACTGATGTCACATGGACTATTTTAATGATGTCCTTACTACCTTTCTGGGCCTTAAATGTGGTAGTTGCGTTGTCTATGCAGGCTCAGAAAGCTTTTGAATTTCATCAAAAAAAACGTAATTTGTTTTCTGAAGATGAGCGAAGGTCTTAGGGTTTGGAACAATATAAGCGTGAGTAATTAATGACAGAGTTTTCAATTTTGGGTGAACTATCCCTTTAAAGTTTATATTTCACTAGTGCAAGCAACTTATTTCACTAGTGATGCACAGTATTATTAGAGATACTAGAATATCTTATTTCATTTCTCTGTTTCAGTCTGTATTGGATATTCAGTTCATTTAAGTTCATGCTTATTTTCCCTGTTTCTGTATTTAGATTACATTTGCTGTCGTTTAATGCTCACTAAAAGTTAGTTGAAATGTAAGAAGGCTGTTAAATGTAAATAAATCTTTAGCAAATTAAAAATCTAAAAATAAATTAAATAAATATGCACTTATGAAAATTCTTGCTGATACCAATTAACCAGACAATTATTTATTACTTAATGACCAGTATTAAAATACTACTATTTAAAAAAAAAAAAAAAAAAAAAAACATTGAAAATTGAAAGAAGACTTTCATATATATATATATATATACTTATATACTTTTATATTTATTTATTTATTTAATTTTTTATGGTTTTAGTTTAGCTGAATCAACAAAGTTCCAGAGGTGGAACGAGTTTTTACATTTTGATGAAAGATTACGAATACAAACATTTATTTTATTCGGATTTCTCTTTTATATCTGTGTTTCTGATAGAAAAAGCATGCTATTATAGTGTTTTTTACACTATTATAGTGTTTATTAATATTTTAGCTTTTATTTTCATATTTTTTTGGCATTTTATGTGCTTTTTAAAAAAAAAAAATTCCGTTTTTGCATTTCGTTTAATCTATGAATGTATTTTTAGTCATATTTTAAATTTTAGTTTTAGTAAACTCAGTGCTTCAGCTGACTTATTTCAGTTTGTTCGCATTTCGCATTTTCATTTAAGTTTTTGAAATGTAAATTATTCATCAAATATTTATTATTAATGTATTTAACCTGTATTTCAATTACTGAAAACAATTTATGGTAACTCTTTATAATAAGGTTCATTCGTTAACTCCTTTAGTTAACACGAACTATGAATGAACAATACTTCTACAGCATTTATTAATCTTACTTAATATTAATTTCAACATTTAATGCATTATTTAAGTCAAAAGTTGTGTTGGTTAACATTAGTTATGTGTTTGATAGCATAGACTAACAATGATTGATGTATTTTTATTAACTAACATTAACATGAATTAATACTGTAATAAACGTACCATTCTTGTTTGTTCATATTAGTTAATACATTAACTAACATTAACTAATGGAACCTTATTGTAAAGTGTTTTAGTTTAGCTGAAACCACACATGTTCTGAAGGAGGAACAAGTTTTCACATTTTGATGAAAGATTATGAAAACAAACAGTTATTTTATTTGCAATAGCTGTAAGACCAAGAATGTGTTTTTAAGTAAATATATTCGATTTGATGTTCATGTTGTAGGTAAAGTCTTGCCCAAAGGCTGCTTTCAAACCTACAATCTTTTGACTCATCTTTAAACCATTATTTCACACCAGTTTATAGCCTCTGAGTCAATTCTGCCCACTTCTCTTGCAAAAAAGCCTCCTGTCTCTGCTTCATATCCATCTATCGCCTCTCTCATTCTCTATCTTTCCTCTCTCTTGTGTAAAAGGCAGTAATGCGCGGGGTGGGGAGGATTTCAGTACAGCACACGAGTATCTCTGAAGCAGCAGCGCGCTGACGCTCAACGTCGGGCCGTGTGCCATGTTCTCAGCACAGCTGCCGGGATGCAGGGAGCACTAGAAGATGGATGAAAGGATTGACAGAAAATGACTGAGCGTGGCAGGGGAAAGATAAGCGCCAGACGGAAGGCTCTAGAAGTCGGACAGAGAGCAAAGCAGGTGAAACATCTTTCAGCGGTCTGAAAGAACAGCCGCAGTCTGGAGGCACTGACACCAGCCAGAGAGTATCAGCGTAGGACTTAAACACAAAGATGAGTCGTGTCACTTTGTTAAGACCTTCATCCGTCACCGGTGAACGAAAGACACTGAATCAAAACATCCTTTCTATGAAGCGCAACATTTGTTTCCAAATAAATCATGAGGCTTTCATGCCACATTTATGAAGACTTTAATAAATGATGCGCAAAGGTTTATAGCCCTTGGTTGACGTGTAGCTGTGTTGTAGATCTAAGGACTTGAAGTAGGACAGATGTACTGTTTTTCTGGAGGAAAGCAAAAAATGTGTTGACGGTAATGCATTTACAATGGAAGTCTGTGGGTTAGTCATTGTGGGAGCATTTCTGTCAACATGGTTTTTCTTTTTTTTTTTGTGCCAAACAGTTATGAAATACAAAGTACAATTGCCTGTCTAAAGTATAGCAATGTTACCATGTTTTTTTCTGAAGACTGCAAGTTTAAAACACAATTTTTTCCTTAATTTCTCACAAATTCCAAGTTTATATCACACAATTTAGATTTTTAAGTTTATAACACACAATTGTCACTTTATTTATCTCAATTTTGAGTTAACATCTTGCTTTTTGGAATTCTTTTCTCAATAGTTTGAAACTATTTCTTGCAATTACGGTTCTATATCTCACAATTTCAGCTTCTTTTTCTCAAGATTGCAAGTTTAAAATACAACTCTGACTTAATTTCTAGCAAAATACGAATTTATTACACTTCAGATTTTCACAGATTTTTAAGCTTATAACACACAATTCTAACTTTATTTCTCACAATTCCAAGTGTATATCAAAGAATTTTGAGTTAATATATTGCTTTTTGGACTTACATATAGTTTCTCAACTTTTTTTTTCTCAAGATTGCAAGTTTAAAACACAACTCAGACTTCTAGCAAAATACGAATTTATATCTCACAATTCAGATTTTCACCGGTTTTTAAGCTTATAACACAATTCGAACTTTGTTTCTCACAATTCCAAGTTTATATCTCAATTTTAAGTTAACATCCTTTACTCAGGATTGTGAGTTTTACACACACACTTCTGGCTTCACAATTACAAGTCTGTATATCGCAGCTTAGACTTTCTCAGAATTGTACATTTAAAACAATTCTGACTTTTTTTCTCAAGATTGCGATTTCAAAAGACACAATTCTGACTTAATTTTTCACAAATTACTACTTTATACCACACAATTAAGATTTCTCAGATTTTTGAATTTATAACACACAATTGTCACTTTATTTCTCACAATTCAAGTTTATATCTCAATTTTGAGTTAACATTGAGTTAACACAACTTTTTTGAGTTTTACACACACACTTATGACTTCACAATTACACAAAGTTTTTTCAAGTTTATAACACAATTGTCACTTTATTTCTCACAATTCAAGTTTATATCTTGCAATTTTAGGTTATTATCTTGCAATTCTGACTTTTTTTACTTAAGATTGTGAGTTTCACACACACACACACACACACACACACGCACACTTCACTGAACTCACAGTTACAAGTTTTTATATCGCAGCTCAGACTTTTCAGAATTGCATGTTTAAAACAAAACTGTTTATTAGGGGTGTGACGAGACACTTATCTGACGAGACGAGACGAGACGAGATTTTGGGTTCACGAGAACGAGACGAGACGAGATTTTTTAACTTTTTTAAAATAAATCCTCAATGATGAAATATATAGGGGACAATAGTATTTTATTCAACAAAAAACACAAAATGCAAAAAAAATAAATAAATAAATGTAGGTGCATTTTGATATGAACTTGTACTTTATGAAATTAAACTTATATTTTAATGAATTATATGCAGTAATAAAAATGCTGCATGATTCTGGGTAAACTGAAAAACAATTGTCTTTTATAAACTGGAGATCACGATTCTGAAGAAAAAAAGGATTAGAAAATTAAACAAAATTACATAATTTACTAGTGGTTCTGAAATAATGTTCATTGCTTAAGTCTGAAAAAAAAAATGAAGGAGCCCGTGTCTCAATTAATAAAGACTTTCACTATTGGAATCTCTTGAATGTTTAATTCAATGAAAAATACTTTTTTTAAACGTGCAGTTGTCGCCCTCTCCTGGTGAAGAGAATAAACGTTGCTCTACATACGTGTTATACTTTCGTTTTTGATCGCTACTGTAGACAATAAGTGTTTATATCCAAACTATAAGCTTTTATCCCAGTACTTATGTTATTTAAATGTCTGTAACAAAGACATGATGATGATTATGTGGTTAAAAAGACTGTTTGTGTTGCTTTCTGAAACCATAGCAGTAAGAATGCAGATTTGAATGTCTTCAATAACTTTCACATCGGCGTCAGTGGAGCGTGAAACAGTTGTAATAGACAATGCTGAATCGTTGTCATTCATGAATAAGATCGCATGGGTGTTTGAATAGAGATCGTGATATTTATATAACTATTAGTCATGCAGCCCTAATGTAAACACTGCAAAATGTTTTGCCATGATATCGCCACGTTCTCGCGAGACCAGTCAGATCTCGCGGGACACATCAGAGTCTCGCGAGATCTCGTGCCACGAGATCTCGTCACACCCCTACTGTTTATAGTTCTCAATTTTAGGTAAACCTCTCACTTTTTGGATTTCTTAATTTCATAATTCTGACTATTTCTCGCAATTACGATTTTATGTCACAATTTGGACTTTTTTTCTTAAGATTGCAATTTCAAAAAACTTAATTTCTTACAAATTACGAGTTTATATCACACAATTCAGATTTTCTCAGAATTGTAATTTTGTAACACACAATTCTCACTTAATTTCTCACAATTCCAAGTTTGTATCTCTTAATTCTGACTTTTTGAGGTAACATCTTTGAATTCCAAGTTTCTAACACATAATTCTGACTTTTTCTAGCAATTTCGATTTTATATACTATATCACAAGTTGTCAACTTTTTTCTCAGAGTTTATGTCTCTTTTAAAAGGAAGCCTGTGTATTAAGTATTATGTATGGCTTAATATAATGGAAAATATGTCGCTTACTGAAATATGTAGTAAAACCCATGAAAGATTTATGTTCCACCATTATTTCGATGACGTAAAAAAATTTGCCATTATTTCGATGCTGTAAAATGGTTGCACTTGATGAGCCACTGGCGCTACCTATTGCTATTTTTACCACAACACAACGCAGAAAATAAAATACTGACACGATGACCGCAGTTACTGAAAGAGCTGACAGGTGGCAATGGATACAAGCGCAAGCTTAAACCAATTGCCGTATCATTGTTTTTTTCCCCACGAGGAGTCTAAATGCCCAGAGATATCGAGTGAAATCCGCACTTAGAAACTCCTTCATTAGCTGCGGTGTCATGACAAGCGTTGGCATCAGGGCCGCTGCTGGCCAAATGGGTGCCCTAAGCAGAAATTTACTTTTGTGCCCCCTGCCCCAAATATTACGGAAGTTATTTTTGGTCAAAAAGGTAAATAAAGAGCGAAATAGCAAGATCAAGAGCAAGAGTTTTATTAACAAAAAAGAGTTACCTCCAATGGCTATGATTTTATTAATACAGTTGTCTGATTGATTTAATAATCTCAGAATCATACAAAAGGAAATTAAGCAGTTTTACTATGATAAAAAAAATCTTTCTATGATATCCATGCTTGTAAATTGTGTTTTATAGAATATATAATATTTGTATTTGTCTGTATTTTTTAAATATATTTTTATTCTGTGTTTTTACCTGTACATGCACTGTACATGTGGCAGTTTTGACAATAAAGCAGATTTTGACAATAAAGCAGACATGGGTTATGATGTCCACATATTTTTGTTGAGGAAATGATAGGAAAGATTAGCTATGTGGACATTTTAATTAAAAGTTTGGTCAATATTAAACAAGGAATTCGATCATCATGTAAGTGTAACAACTGCATTTACCAGGCCTTTGATGCCCTTTTCTATTAAAATTGTAATGTAAACTGTTAATTTTGTATTAGATTATGCATTTTAACACTGTTATTTAATGACACCATATGGTCATTATTAATCAATAATCACAATTGCCTCTGTGTTTTAATATAATGCATTTTAAGTCATTTTGTTTACTTAGATCTGCTTGTATTCATATTAAGAAAGATGCCTTAGTCGTGAAATTATTACCGACATTAAAACACTATTAACGTCGACAGAATAAAATAAAGTTTCACAGGATTATGAACGTACCTAAGTGATGCACGGGCTTCATCTTGGGCTTTTTTTTTCTTTCGTTTCTCGGCGCCGGATTGTTGATGTCTCTTTCCAGGACCAGGCATATTGTTCATCAATTATTATCATCATTTTTGGCCAAATAGGCAGCCGTAAACAGAGGTAAAGACGCGTCGCTGCGCGTAATCACGTGTGCTTATAGCCTACTCTGCGTTCACAGAAAATGCAATATATACGTTTATATTTTTGTTTATTTGTATATGTATATTATTAATATTAATTTATTATTATAATAGGCTATATAAAAACTAAAATAAATAATAATAAAAATAATAAAATAATAAAAATATTTTTTTGAGCAGCTGGGATGGTGCCCCCCTGGGAGTTGGTGCCCTACGCAGACTGCGTACTCTGCGTATAGGGAGCGGCGGTACTGGTTGGCATGTTTACATTGTTTGTAAGCTCCTTTAGTAGCTGTGGTCTACGAAAAGCCTCAAAGGCATCAGGGCTGAAGTGGAGAGAACAAAGACGTGGGTCTTTAGAAAGTTTTATTCGTCCGCAGACGTCTTTCTATTTTTATCTCCTCGAAAAACCAGTGAAGACTTACTCTTGTTGCCCTTTGACTGAAAATTATAACTAAAAGCCACACAATGTGGGCATTGTATCAGTATTTTATTTTCTAGGTTTTGTTGTGATTTGAAAAATAGCAACAGGTAGCACCAGTAGCTCACAGAGTGCAACTTTCATGTCATAACGGTGCCCCCATAGTCCAAAATATGTAGAAAACATGGATTTTTTTTAAATAACGTAAAAAAATGTAATGCATTTTCTATTACTAACATTATTTTAAGCCATAAAAGTCTTAATACCCAGAGCACCCAATTCTGCAGACGCGCTTAATAGAAAACCTTGCCATGGTTTGGAAAAATTAAAGATGTGTTTTTCTGTGCTGCAGTGATGTTATGGACTGAGGGTTTATGATGCGTAGACATGATGAATCGGTAATTGAATTTGTTGTTTATTATTTTCATTAGCGTTTTTTTCCTGTTTAGTTGTTGCAGTCCTAGTACAGATGCTGTCAGTGGAGTTTAACTGGTAGCCTGGAATGTTTTTTTAACAGTTGACCTCAAATCTGCTACATAAAATATTGGACTGCATTTAAATTAATGAGAATCTGAAGTGCTTTATTTGTCAGTTGACTGCTGAGACCTTCTCCTGCAAATACCCATCAGTCAACCAATTAATCAGGAGTGCTGCATTTGCATTCATTTAAATAAACTCCACGGCCGTCTCCATTCAAACATGCTTCTTATAAGGCTGTTTACATTCAAGGGTTCCTGTCCACACCACGTCTTGTTTTCCGGGAGATAAGTGCTTTTCTGTTGCCTCAGTTCATTTCATGTTCGAATGTAAGTACAGGTCTGAGAGAAGTAGATAAGTGTGTTCTTCTTATGCTTACGAGGGATTTATGTGGGAGAGGAAGTCCAGTTCAGACATACTGTATAGGGAGGTACAGAAATATCTATATATAAACAAGTGGGCTACCCATGAAAGCAATCGTACATGTGCACGAGAGATTTTGTGGGCGTCTGAAGGAGTCTCGAATAAAAGCTCTGCGGAATTTCTAAGTTTTAATCCAAAATAGTGCTTTCAGGGTGTTGATGTTTATGATTAGTTTAATGTTTCTACAGCACATGCCTAACTTTAGGTTTGTGGCTGTTTTCAATTTCTAAACATGAAGTCAAACTTGATAAATGGCATGAAAGTCAAAGGTCCATGATGCCTATTGATTTAAAATACAGGTCGACATAGAGTCAAAAAGGACCCAATTTCCTTTCCTAATGCATGGTTCTGTTCTTATTGTGAATGTTTCATCAGTCAAAATGTCATAACTTGCTCCGCATCTTTCCGATAATGCTAACCAATACCTAAATAGCAATGTTTTAGCATTCAAGTCTGGCTCTATTCAGATATGTAACACTTTTTTTTTAAGATCCAATCAATTCCTGATGGATGTTGGAAGGATTTTTTTCACCTGGAAATATAAGAAACCAAGGGAACCTTTCAAAAGTTTTAACAGATGTTTAAAGTATTCAATTAAAACATAATAAGTAAAAACAAAAACATGAAGTAAGAGTTTGACAACTTTTTGTCTCACAATTCTGATGTTTTCCTCACAATTCTGATTTTATATCTCAGAATTCTGACTTTTGAGAAGATTTTGAGAATAAAACATATAGTTGTGATTTGATTTTTGCAGTTATGAGTTTATATCTCATAATTCGGACTTAAAGGGATAGTTCACCCTTTAAGACCCTTATTTTGTGTTCATCTTTGGAACACAAATTAGGATATTTTTGATGAAATCCAAGAGCTTTCTGAGCCTGCATCCAACACAACTGACACGTTCAAGACCCATAAAGGTAGGAAGGACATTGGTAAAATAGTCCATGTGACATCAGTGGTTCAATGTTGAATAAAGCTTTTTGTGCGCAAAGAAAAAGAATAAGTCTATGCAGGGTCAGAATGCTCTGGGATTTCATCAAAAATATCTTAATTTGTGTTCAAACATAAACAAAGGTCTTACAGTTTTGGAACAACATAAGGGTGAGTAATTAATGACAGAATTTTCATTTTTGGCTGAACTATCCCTTTAATTTCCTAGAATTGTGAGTTTATAACACTCTTGCCGTTTTCTCTGATAACCAATTGCCCTTTTGCTAAGCCCTGCTTTTCTTGGTGTCTCTTGCTAACGCAGGCAAGCTTTGCAGAACCTCTCATAGGAATGAACTGGAGATTTACGTGACCAGCGTGATTTACTGTATGTGTAAAATGTGCTCATAAAGTGGTCAAATCTGATCTGACATTATTCTTATGAGGCATGGAATGAATTGTAAGATTGCAAAGCATTTTTATGTGCCGTTTTCCTTGAAAGAAGCTGTTAAATTTTGTAGTTATGTAATTAAGACTGAAGACGAGTACTTTACACTGTCAGCTGAAATGAGACAAAACGATTCCAAGAGAAAATATATACAGTTTTTTATATCATAGCGTCACTATACACTACCAGTCAACAGTTTTTGAACAGTAAGATTTTTAATGTTTTTTAAAGTCTCTTCTGCTCACCAAGCCTGCATTTATTTGATCCAAAGTACAGCAAAAACAGTAAAATTGTGAAATATTTGTACTATTTAGAATAACTGTTTTCTATTTGAATATATTTTAAAATGTAATTTATTCCTGTGAATTTTTGCATCATTACTCTAGTCACATGATCCTTCAGAAATCATTCTAATATTCTGATTTGCTGCTCAAAAAAACATTTATTATTATTATTATTATGTTGAAAACAACTGAGTAGAATTTTTCAGGTTTCTCTGATGAACAGAAAGTTCAAAGAACAGCATTTATCTGAAATAGAAATCATTTGTAACATTTTAAATGTCTTTATCGTCACTTTTGATCAATTTAAAGCATCCTTGCTTAATAAAAGTATTAATTTCTATCATTTCTTTCTGAAAAAAAAAAATACTGACTACATTTTTGAATGGTATGTTACAAAAGCTTTTTATTTCAGATAAATGCTGATCTTTGGATCTTTCTATTCATCAAATAATCCTGAAAAAAATGTACTCAACTGTTTTCAATATTTATGATAATAAATGTTTCTTTAACAGCAAATCAGAATATTAGAATTATTTCTGAGGGATCGAGTGACTGGAGTAACGATGCTAAAAATTCAGCTTTGATCACAGGAATAAATTACGTTTTAAAATATATTCAAATAGAAAGCAGTTATTTTAAATAGTAAAAATATTTCAAAATTTTTGCTGTATTTTGGATCAAATAAATGCAGGCTTGGTGAGCAGAAGAGGCTTTTCTTAAAACATTAAAAAAATCTCACTGTTCAAAAACTTTTGACTGGTAGTGTAAGTGACTCGGTAACAACATTTTTAATTTTATAAAGTAATATTTTAAAAATTAATATCTAAACCAGGGGCATTTCTTCCAAGGAGACAAGGAAGGCAGTGCCTCCTCAAAATATTGGATGAGAAAAAAAAAATCGTAGTACAAAAATAAAACAACGCCAATATTACAAAATCTAACATTAAAAATTATATAAATCACTCATTTTTCTTAAAGAAGCATCACCATATTATTGGATATGACTGGTTATGATCAGCTGTGATTGTGTTCATGTGCATTTGCAAATCAGTCTGAATAAATAATATAATGGCGTTAATGCGCTAATTTAAAAAGTCAGTAAACAACTCTGCCCTCCAAAGGCAGAGTGCAGTAACTACGCCAACACTGAAACTGAGAAAAATGCCTTTAAAGTTTTTACAGCAGCTAGTCAAACATGTTGAAATTCTGTTGAAAAACTCTTGTTTCTCTGAAACGGGACACAATTTAACCAGGAGACTTTGCCACAAGACAAAACAGTTGTCACAAAGTCCATTTTAAGCCTTAACTCAATTTTGACCAAATGTGTAGTTACTGCGCTTTGCCTTTGGAGGGCAGAACTGATTTACATAGATATAACCACTTTGTTAGTCAAAATAAGACTTAAAATGCATGAAAACTTGATCTCTGAGAGTTTTTAGTGAATAATCAGCTTGGTGAAATTTAAAGCAAATCCCAATGTCTGTGATATGGCTCTCTAAAATGTGCCAACATAGTGTAAGTGCTTTTTTTTCTGGAAGCACACTTCTAGAGGTCACCTTGACAGCTATAATTGTCAACACCTTTAACATCTTATTGGTATAATTCAGTTTTTTGTGTTAGTAGGCAAATGGCTCTTGGTAATGGGACATCGTCCCACGATGCCTTACAGGTTGATTGCTGAAAATGTAGATGGTGGATGTATTATGTTAATGTTTCTATAAATGTGCTCCCCAGTTTCTCATATGAAAAACATAGTAATGTCCTCCAGTCCCCGCTGTGACATTGTTACGAGCAAAACCGTCTTGACTCGCTATAAACTGCGGAAGAAAAAGAGGGTGGAACAGTTTGAGCTTGTAGACAGCATTTATATTTCCATCAATAATTAATTTGCTCAAATCATATTGTAATATTAATGCCCAGATTTATGGCCAGATTGGGAGCTGGCTTGTGTAACGTGTGCATGTTCTCAGTATGTGTGTCTGTGCTCTGAACACTTGTCAAATCTGAAACTTTCATTGGGAACTTCAGCTTCACAGACTTGAGTTCTTGCCTAGTTTAAGCCTAGTGAGGTTTTAATAGAGATTTTACTTTTGAAGTTGATCTTTGTCTGGGTTCAGGCTTACAGCTCTGGGAACATCCTAGCCCCAGGTGACGTTAGCTGCCGTAGAGACTACAGAGGCTGACTTTATCCTGCAAATCTCTCCTGACACTGTCCTGGCCTTGTGTTTTGTGATTGGTGGGGACTTGTCAGCAAAATGAACCCAAGAAAGAAAGAAAGATGGGATAACACCTTAGGATATCTTAACTGTGCTCTCTGCAGGCCAGCATATAAAAGTCCATTTGGGAAAGACAGACAGAAAGATTTTTTTATTATTATTATTATTAATGCTTCTGTTTAGCATTTTTTCTTTTGTTTATTTGAACACAATATTTCATTACACATGATTTGCAAAAAACATAACTGATTAATTACAGTCAATAAAATATTCTAAGCTTCATCATTTTATATTAGTATTGTTGTATAAAAAAAAATAATGATGCTGTTTTGCATTTTTCAAATGGACTTTTTAAACAGATTTGTAAAAGTGTGTCAAAAATTTATAGGAAAAAAAACATTTACTTATTAATTACTGAATTGATTAATGACCTGCAATTATTTTAATATTCACATATTTTAAATAAATAAATAAATAAATAAAGCTGAAATAAATTATTAGATGAAAACTTAAACAGAAATTAGTTGCCTTGCTAACTGAAATAAGTTTAAGTTAAACCATTAAAGTTAGGAACTGGAAATAAAGAAAACCTAAAGTTGAAATAAAACTGAACAAAATAATAAAATATTGATGTTCAAAAGCAAACAAAATTACTAGAAACGAAATAAAATAATAAATTAAAATAAAATAAAAACTTAAATGAAAATGAGTTGCCTTGTTAACTAACTGAATTAAGTTGAACCATTAAAATTAATAACTGGAAATAAAATTGAATAAAGTAAATAGTGAAAAAATACTAAAACTACTAAAAACTAGTTGATTCAGAAGCAATGAAATGAAATGAAATAAAATTAAGTGATGTTAAAAAAATACCAATAAAATGGCAAAAGCACAAACAAATTTACAAAAAAGGAAAAAATTAAAACCTTAATAAATAAAATACAAAAATTAATTCAAATAAAATAAAAACTTAAAGGAAATTTAGTTGCCTTGTTAACTAACTGAATTAAGTTTAAGTTGAACCACTAAAATTAGTAACTGGAAATAAAGAAAACCTAAAACTAAACTAAACTAAATTAAAATAAAATAAAATAAATAGTGATATTAAAAAAACAAATACTAAAACTACTAAAAACATATTATTTACTGAATTAATTAATGACTTGCAATCATTTAAATATTCACATAATTTAAAAAAAAAATGTAAATAAGCTGAAATAAATTATTAGATGAAAACGTAAACAGAAATTAGTTGTCTTGTTAACTACCTGAAATAAGCTGAACCATTAAAATTAATAACTGGAAATAAAATAAAATAAGTAAAATAAAATTTAAAAAAAATAATTAAAAAAATAATAAAATAGTGTTATTAAAAAAAATACTAAAACTACTAAAAACATATTAATTACTGAGTTGCAAAACAATAAAATAAAATAATAAATTAAAATAGTGATGTTAAAAAGGCAAAAGCACAAACAAAATTACAAAAAATAAACTAAAATTTAAATAAAAATGACAAAAGCACAAAAATTACTAAAAAAAATTAGAATTTAAACCTAAAAATAAAATAGAATAAAATAATAAATTAAATTAAAATAAAATCTTTTATTTACTATTTACTACTTATTTTCTCTTATTAACTAAAATAAATGAGTTGCCTTGTTAACTAACTGAAATAAGTTTAACCACTTTAAATTAGTAACTGGAAAAAAAAAAAAAACTAAACTTGACTAAAATAAAATAAAATAATGATAAATTGTGATATTAAAAACAAACAAAAATAAAATAATAAAAACTTATTAATTACTGAATTGATTAATGATCTGCAATTATTTAAATATTCACATATTATATATTTTTATTCAGTTTATTATTATTATTATTATTATTATTATTATTAATTCTTCTGTTTTGCGTTTTAATTTTTTTGCTTAACACAATAAAAAAAAAACATGATTTGCAAAAAAAAAAAACCCAGAATTGATCAGTTACAGTCACATGTTCACGTTCATCATCATTTTCTATTATTGTTATTGCTGTTGTTGCTTATAGTAACAACAGTAATAATAATAATTATTATTATTATCACCATAATGCTTCTGTTTTGTATTTTTCCGATTTTTTCCATTATACATGTGATTGTACAATCAATCAGATATGATTTGGTTATCAAATATATGTAATATTCCTTATTCCTTTTTTTTCCAAAAAAAAGAAAAAAAAGTCAATATATGATTAATATTATTATTGACCACAAAAAATATATAGAATATTTAAAAAATGCAAAATAGAATCTTTCCACTATTGCTTTGAGATATTTGGAGATACACACAAAATATGAAAGATCTGGGACGATGATATGCAATGATATTATGGCTGATACCATCACTGATCCATGATTCTGTCATATTAAATTTTCATAAGGAATATTATCTCATGCAGTCAGTTTTCTTGCTTTGACATGCACCTCATACCAACAGAATAAAGTCTAGATGCACTTCTGTATGTGTGCATTAAAGAAAGCAATGCAAACACGTGGTGTCATCCCTCTATCACACTGACGGACTGACACACGAAGGCTTCAGCCATCTGTACATCAACTCTGCCAGACATCAACTCTTCATCACTGCTTTAGAACAGAAGCAGAATTACTCAGCCGTATCTGTCACTCGCTATCTCAGTGGGATTTTAAGCCTGAATTTCTCACAGTTCTCCTTCCATGCTATGGTTTTTTCACAGGTGATGGAGCGGTCGTGCTCAAAACGTAATCGTTGGCCTTTTTCATCAGAGTAACAGCAACCCTTTCACAAATCTTCATCCAATTGAAAGTGCAAAAGTCTGTCCACATTAAATCATAAGGCATTTCCTCTTTAAGTAGAGTAGATCTGTTCATATATTGAAGCGGCTCTGAAATAGTGCACGCATAAAATGAAGTGTGAGCTTGTTTTTATTGGGAAGTGGAGTGATGAATAGTGTTATTATGTGAAAGGGTGCATGAAGCAGATCTGTATTATGACTCTGATACCTTGGAAGACATGACCTGAGTCGTCATTTGCATTATGAAGTTTATTTTACGGATCTGAGTTTAATTTGGGGCGACATGCTTTACCTACAGTGGTGTGAAAAAGTGTTGCCCCCCTTCCTGATTTTTTATTTTTTTGCATGTTTGTTACACTTTGATGTTTCAGATCATCAAACAAATTTAAATATTAATCAAAGATAACACAAGTAAACACAACATGCAGTTTTCGAATGAAGTTTTTTATTATGAAGGGAAAACGAAATCCAAACCCACATGGCCCTGTGTGAAAAAGTGTTTGCCCCCTAAACTTAATAACTGGTTGGGCCACCCTTAGCAGCAACAACTGCAATCAAGCGTTTGCGATAACTTGCAATGAGTCTGTTACAGCGCTGTGCAGGAATTTTGGCCCACTCATCTTGGCAGAATTGTTGTAATTCAGCCACATTGGAGGGTTTTCGAGCATGAACCGCCTTTTTAAGGTCATGCCACAGCATCTCAATAGGATTCAGGTCTAGGCCACTCCAAAGTCTTCATTTTGTTTTTCTTCAGCCATTCAGAGGTGGATTTGCTGGTGTGTTTTGGATCATTGTCCTGCTGCAGAACCCAAGTTCACTTCAGCTTGAGGTCAAGAACAGATGGCCGGACATTGTCCTTCAGGTTTTTAGGTAGACGGCAGAATTCATGGTTCCATTGATCACAGCAAGTCTTCCAGGTCCAGAAGCAGCAAAACAGCCCCAGACCATCACACTACCACCACCATATTTTACTGTTGGTATGATGTTCTTTTTCTGAAATGCTGTGTTACTTTTACGCCAGATGTAATGGCACACACACCTTCCAAAAAGTTCAACTTTTGTCTCGTCAGCCCACATAGTATTTTCCCAAAAGTCTTGGGGATCATCACGATGTGTTCTGGAAAACTGAGACGAGCCTTTATGTTCTTTTTGCTCAGCAGCGTCTTGGTACTCTGCCATGGAGGCCATTTTTGCCCAGTCTCTTTCTTATGGTGGAGTCATGAACACTGACCTTAACTGAGGCAAGAGAGGCCTGCAGTTCTTTAGATGTTGTTGTGGGGTCTTTTGTGACCTCTTGGATGAGTCGTCGCTGCACTCTTGGGGTAATTTTGGTCAGTCGGCCACTCACCACTGTTCCATGTTTTCACCATTTGTGGATAATGGCTCTCACTGTGGTTCGCTGGAGTCCCAAAGCTTTAGAAATGGCTTTATAACCTTTTCCAGACTGATAGATCTCAATTACTTTCTTTCTCATTTCTTCCTGAATTTCTTTGGATCTCAACATGATGTGTAGCTTTTGAGGATCTTTTGGTCTACTTCCCTTTGTCAGGCAGGTCCTATTTAAGTGATTTCTTGATTGCGAACAGGTGTGGCAGTAATCAGGCCTAGGTGTGGCTAGAGAAACTGAACTCAGGTGTGATAAAACACACACACAGGGCCATGTGGGTTTGGATATTTTTTCCCCTTCATAAAAAAACCCTTCATTTTAAAACTGCATGTTATGTTTATGTAATATTTACATTTTTTGATGATCTGAAACATTAAAGTGTGACAAACATGCAAAAAAATAAAAAATCATTAAGGGGGCAAACACTTTTTCACACCACTGTATATCTATTTCGTGTCTGTAGTTAGAGAATTCGAGTTTGCGTCTTGAATGACGTTTAGGCAGTGGATCCTATCTGTGAAACACGCTGAGTTTGGCTAACAGCGCTGCACAGTAATAGACGTTTTATATTCTAGCATGAAATATTTAAACTATGTCCATCGGCCATTGTTTGTTCAATCTTCCTGTTGAAAGCCTTTACTTTTCAGAGCCTTAAAATGTCATCAATAATTTAAATGGTTATGCGGTGCATAAATATCAGCCTACATTTGTTTTCCTTTTAGTTTCTGAAGGACATCAAAAAAAAAGTAGTAAAATTTTTTTTTCTGCATGTAGAAAAGGATTTGTGGGAAACAGCAGTGCAAAAATGTTTCTTTAAATGAAAGCTACAACAACTGGAAGTTTGCTGTAAAACAAAACTAATGGTGCATTTAAATTATGTTGGAAAGATCTAATTTACAAGATCATTCATTGTCTCGATTTACAGTAAATTCACTGAAATTAATGCGAAAAGCACACAACAAAATTACAAAAAAATTTAATTAAATTAAAACGAAAACCTAAAACTGAAATAAATTAAATTAAAATAAATACTTAAATGAAAATTAATTGCCATGTTAACTAACTGAAATAAGTTTACGTTGACCACTAAAATTAATAAGTGGAAATAAAGAAAACCTAAAACTGAAATAAACTAACAAAAAATAAAAAGATAAAAATAAAATAAATTGTGATTTGAAAAAAAAAAACCTAATACTTATAAAAAAACTAAAGCACAAAACTAAATTACTACAAATTCAAATTAAATTAAAATTAAAATGCGAAAATCACACAACCAGATTACTAAAAATTTAAATAAATTAAAATGGAAACCTAAAACTGAAATAAAATAAAATAAAATAAAATAAAATAAAATAAAAACTTTAATAAAAAATAATTGCCATTTTAACTAACTAAAATTATTAACTGGAAATAAGGAAAACCTAAAACTGAAATAAAATTAAATATAAAATTAAAAACTAATAAATTGACAAAAGCACAAAACAAAATTAACAAAAATGAAACTAGTATTAAAATGAAGACCTAAAACTAAACTAAACTAAACTAAAATAAACTAAAATAAAATAAAATAAAATAAAAACTTAAATAAATATAACTTTTCCTTTTGTTCCCTTGTTAACTAACTGAAATAAGTTCAAGTTAAAATAAAATAAAATAAAATAGTGACATTAAAAACTAATACTAATCAAATGACAGAAGTACAAAACAAAATTGCTAAAAATTAAAACTAAAATAAAAATGAAAACCTAAAATAAAACAAAATAAAATAAAATAGTGACATTAAAAAGAAATAATAAAATGACAAAAGCACAAAACAATATTACAAAAATTAAACTAAAATGAAATAAAATAAAACAAAATAGTGATTAAAAAAAAATACTAAGTGACAAAAGCACAAAACTAAATGATTAAAAATTAAAATGAAAACTGAAAATATAGAAATAAAAGCTAAATCAAAATATTAAAACTATAATACTACATAAATAATACGAAAATAACAATATATAATGATTCAGTTTACAGCACCTTCATAAATTAAATAAAAAGTTAATGCCACAACACACCTGATGCACAATTTTTACTCAGCATTTTGTAAAAGTAGATTAAAAAAAAACATTCTGTAATTTTTTAAATTTTCCAGTTGGACTTGAACGCACCATATGTTGTAAATGCACTGAAAATACTTAAATGCACTTTAATCATTTTTAATATCTTCAGTCGAATGGTCTATCTTATTTATTCACATGTCAAGTTTATACATTATAATTATAATAACATTTCCAAAATGTAACATTTTCAATATTCAGCTGTAGGTGAAGGTAAAAACACACCATCTGTTTTTGAAGGAAGTGATATGATGCTGCTAATCACTGTTAATCAGTCCTGACATAAATTGACATTTTAATGCTAGAGATTTATCACATGGGCTCCTGCCTGCAGCTGTCGAGATTCCCTGCGTGATTCAGTCAGTGACTCCACATAAATTGTGGCGCCAATGAGTGAAAGGACATTGGATGTGTTTTGGTCACGTATTTGGTCCCAATACTTCTTTGTGATGGAATCTTTTTGTATGCAGTAACATGAACTGTAAATGGGATTCACCAGGCGAATCAAGGATGGTATTGATAATTCACTAAACATATCATCTGCCACGATAAAAGCTCTGGCTGTCAGGTTATGGCTTTTGATTGATTTGGTTTTTGACGAAACAAAGCGAATTTGTCAAAGCGTAAGCTGGCATAGACCGTTTGTGGCTCCCAGAGATGATTTCTCTGTGAATTGATTGTTTTTATTGGGTTACTGTAGTGTTGTTATGTCCAAACATGCCCGTCTTTTTCATTTCATCCTTGCACAGATTGACAAACTGGCTTGCGATCGCATGCAGTCATTTGTAGTTTAATTTAATTTTTCTATAAAAGGTGTTTCAATCGTCATTAAACAAAGATGAAACACCTGTTCAGTGCCATTGCCAAGAAAACTTGTTAGCTTGGTTGAATCCTGATACAATAGCTGTTTGCCGCTAGGCTCTCGCTAACCTCCCCCTGAACCGTGCTCATTTTTTCTCTAATCTCGGCGTCTCACATTGGCTCACTGCTGTAATCACCTCGTTCAGAACGATGGCGCTGCTTGAACGGGTCGGCTTACAGGGTCATTAGAACCAGGTAAATTATTCATTACAAAATGTGCCATCAAAGCGGAGCATTAAGCACAGGGTTTCCAGCCCTGCCAAGAGCCACAGTCCTCTCTCAGTATCCTTTCTAATTAAATCTGACTTTTACAGTACAAGTCAAATGTTGATGTCTATGTATACACTTACTTATTTCCTTATAAATAGACGATTTGCACTTACTTACATCACTATCTGGTCAGTTACCCGGATGTGCGGCCATATTAGTGATACTCGGATGTAAACAACAGCATTGATTGCATGGTTAATGTACTACTGAATACTTTCTTCTGCTAATTTATGCTGTCTAAACCATGGAAAAAATGGAAGCTGCTAAATCATATAGAGAAGGACGTAGTAAGCAGGAAAGGGAGCAATTTTTTGAAAAACTAAAGTTAATAGGTGGTAAAGATACATACGAGCAGTATTTGTTAAGATATTAGCCTAATATTTCACCTACCTGACTGGAAATGATAAGAACAAACACGAATGTTGTCAAGATTCTCGCCCTGGAAATCCTGGTTCAGTTTGGCCAGCCATAAACGCCTTTTCTCCTTGATTTGTTATAACTTTTGGCAGTCTAAAGTACTCCAAATGTTTTTCCCTGTCGGACCGGTTAGTACAGCCCAAAACATGACAATAATTGACCATTTTCAGCAGCAAAATATTTGAACCTTTTCCAACAATGGCTGTATGATTTTGATCCGGGGGGGTGAAAACTTTTTGAATTTGAAAATCAGGGTAAATGTAACTTATTTTGTCTTCTGGGAAACGTGTAAGTATCTTCTGTAACTTCTGGAGAGCAGTACTAAATGAAAACATATGATATTTTGGCAAAATAATGAAAATGTACACATCTTCATTCTGTTCAAAAGTTTTCACCCTCTGGCTCTTAATGTGTTGTTTTTTCTTCTGAGGCATCAGTGAGCATTTGAACCTTCTGTAATTGTTGCAGAAGGTAGTCGTCCCTCAGTGTGAAAAGATGGAGCTCAAAATCAAATACACAAAAATGCTGAAAAACCAAAGATTTTGTGGGACCTCAAGGATTTTTCTAAAGAACAGTAGGCAGTTTAATTGTTCAGGACAAACAAGGGACTCATGAACAACTATAAAACACAGTTGTGTGGATCATTCAGGTAACAACACAGTATTAAGAATCAAGGGTATGTAAACTTTTGAACAGGGTCATTTTTATAAATTCAACTATTATTTTTTCTTGTGGACTAAACTGTATGTAATCATCTTTAATGTGAAATATCTTATTCGGGTCAGTACTTAATAAAAAAATAACATTCATTTTGTAAGATCCCACTTATTTTGGTCAAATAATTAACATTTTGCACATTCTGCAAGGTGTATGTAAACTTTTGATTTCAACTGTATGCACCATATAACATATTATATATTATATATTGTTCTTAAATGTTTATTTTATGTTTGAAAAAATCCGTCAAGTTTTGTGACAGCCACCATTGAAAAGTTTGGATTTCAAAAATTGAATTGGAGTACAAAATGTAATTATGTAATTGTAACTTTATTATTATAAAAAGTGTAATTTAGGCGTTTATATACAAATTAGTTAATTTTAATCTTCAGTATTATAGTAATTCTCATGTATATTTTACAGCATTAGTTGAGAGATTTTTTTCTTCCTTAAGAAAATTTCAGGGACATGTACTGTTCCTGAAATATATCCAAAATAATTTATATTGAATTAAATCATATCGCATTAAATTCGAAACTGAATCTAATCACAAGCTTGTAAATCAGAATTGAATTGGATTGTGAAATTTATGTCAAAACCCAGCTCTAATAACACACACACACACACACACACACACACACACACACACACACACACACACACACACACACACACACACACATATCTATATCTATATATCTCTATATATATTTACATCTATATATCTATATCTATCTATCTATATATATATATATATATATATATATATATATATATATATAATTGTACTTAAACTCTTAAATAAAGAAATTTGCCTTGGATTTTATATTAGTATGTTGTATATTTTAAGTATTGGCACAGTGTTTTTTTCCCTTCATAAAATGGAAGTCAGTGGTAATCAAAATGGTGTAGTTAACTTTCTCACATACCATTCACAAAAGAAAGAAAGTCATAAAGGTTTGGAACGACATGAGGGTGAGTAACTAATGACAGAATATTCATTTTTGGGTGAGCTAACACTTTAACTTTCATTGTCTTTGGGTGTTGGTGTTAACTTGATGCTATGACACAAAACCCATAACAAAAGCCTTGTAATAGAAATGCATAGTAATCAAAACAGTCGGAGCTTGAAATTGATGTATCAAGTTCACCGTTTTAACCAATTAATAAACTTATTTTCGGTGGCGTGATCATGGCGTGACCGTATGGAAAGAAGGACATAAAGACTGTGATAGGTGAGATAATCAAGATTAATTGAACTAATGTTCCTGAAGAACTAGCCCATTTGCTCATTTTCTCAGTTGCTGAGCACATCACGTAATTAAGATGTAATTCGTTTTCCTGTACACACACAGCGTGTCATATACCTTATATTAATTGCGACGTTATGTGGTTGGAAATTAATGGAGAGTGAATTGATTTTCTTGATGGGCCAAATGCTAGTCTGTAGTGTCCTTGTTCTTGATGAAAGTTATGGCTGATTAAATGAGACTCATGTTGCCCTCTTATTATTTCAACCAGCAGGAGGTGCTCTCTACCACCCTCTGTCATTTCATATGGTCATTTATCCAGAGTTTCGATTTTACTGATCATTTTGTCATCTTCCAAACATCAAACATGAAGTGCCTTTAAGTTGGAGATATAAAGTAAGAATGTCCCACATCTGATATTGAATGGAACTTTGCATCTCAAAATGTGTTTTTTTTTTTTGTGTGTCAGACAAGTGCCTTTTATGTCTAGTTATTATGTAGATTATGTCTATTCTATGTTTTTTGTTTAGTGTGTTTTGAAACGGGTTTGACAATCTGAAACGTTTTCTTAAAATATGTTGATTGACTTAATTATAGTTAAAATATTTCAATGTTGTTTTACTATGTAATATTTCCGATTTTGTTCACGTCTTTTTAACTTGGGTTTGATACATAATGTACTGATATTTGACATATTCTTAATTATAGTTTGAATATTTTAGTATTATTTTACTGTTTAATATTTTGGTGTGTTTGTATGTTTTTAACTTTAGTTTGACAGTTTGTACAGTCTGAAACCGTTTTAATATTTTCTTAAAATATTTTGCATTTTTTTAATTGTAGTCCAACTTTTTTGCATTATTTTTACTTTTTAATATTTGATTTTTGTTCATGTTTTAACTGGGGCTTGACAAATAACGTAATACAATCTGAAACTTTCTAATATTTTTTTTTTATATTTAAAATATATTTTTAATAATAGTTAAAATATAATTATTATAATTATTTTTACTATTTGATATTTTGGATTTGTTTTTGTGTTTTAACTGTAGTTTGACCATTTGTATAGTCTGAAACAGTTTTAATATTTTCTTAAAATATTACAAATTTTCTTAACTATAGTTAAAATATATTAGTATTATTTTACTTTTTAATATTTCAGTTTTGTTCATGTGTTTTCAACTGTAGTTTGACAAATTTGACTGAAATATTGATTGTGTTAATATATTTTTAACTATTTAAAATTTCTAAATTATAGTTGAAATATTGAAATATTATTTTTCTATTTAACATTTTGATTTTGCTCATGAGTTTTTAACTGTAGTTTGACTATTTGTACAGTCTAAAACTGTTTTCTTAAAATATGTTGAATATTAATTGTAGTTGAAATATTTAAGTATTATTTTGCTAACATTTTGTTTTTGTGTTTTTTTTCTGTAGTTTGACAATTTGTACAATTTAAAACAGTCTTTACATTTATTTAAAAAAAAATAATGTTTAATATTTTGTTTTTGTTAATGTTTTAATTGTGGCTTGACAAATAATGTATACTCTCTAAAACCATTCTAATATATTTTTTAATTATTTTAAATATTCTTAATAATAGTAAAAATGGTTTCAATCATTTTTGTATTTAACATGACAAAGAAATATTATAACATTTGCCAAAACCTTATGAGGTCAGTAGTTTAGGTTGTGTGTCTTTTCCTTAACCTTTGTGTTTTTTTGTTTTTTTTTGACTCATTGCTTGCCCTCTCATTGTGAACCGCAGCTGTTTCTGTGTCCATAATGCCCGCTACGTCTCACCAGTCTCACTGTGAAATAGAGAGACCAGATGCAGCACATTCCTGCTGACCTATTCGGTACCTACTGCTATAATGGCGCATAATTTAGCTCCTGTGTAGGTGACAAATGGCCCAACTCTAAAAGCCCCCGTGTTGGGTGCTAAAACCTCTTGTGATATATGACCAAGCAAGTCTGATAGATCCCCCACATCATTCGTTCGGTGACGGCAATTCATCACCTGTGGGAGTTTAGCGTTGGAATTCCTATTGGATTTTTAATGAAAGAGAAGATAATGTGACTTAAAGTCAATGAGTTCTGTGAATTTTTTCTTCCCCCAAACCCCACCTTCGCATTTTCCACTATTTTCTCATATTTCAACTCCCCAGGCACATCCAATTTTTTCGGGCTAGCCTCTGATGTTGTGTTTCTGATTACAATATCAGACTTTGGTTAAAAAACACGATTTTTGCCACATACCTGTACACTTCATGTAACTGTGACTTGAGCATTTCTTACACGTTCATGTCTTCTCAGTTGACAGTGCAATTAGTCAAATGAAGCCATTGTAAAACACTCGCAATGAAAACAAGTTGTCATTTTCTGTATAAATGTATTTTATCACAAAGTGTTGTACATGTGTACTGTTATGATCTATTCTACAAAGCGTAGTCCATCATAAACTTGACACTGTTTATTTTACCAATGACACAGCACAAGTAGTGTTGCTACAAGCCCACAATAAAAAGACTCGGCCACTAAGGCTTTGCGCTCCGTGTAAATAGACAGGCCCAACCTTTCATGTGCTGTTCTTTGATCCTGCATGAAATAACGATCCTCTTCATGCTCCCCAGTGAAGTGTGACATTTAAACAATTAGTGGCTTTTTGGCAATCAATGTCAGATTTAGCAAGAAACGTCTTAGACCACAAACCACGCAGAATCTGTTTCATAATGATCCAGTGGTCGGCATCAGATAGAGAGTTATTAGAGACGCATAGTCCAGTCTCAGAGTCTTTTCTCTCAAATGGAGTTTTTGGAGTCTGTTTCTGAATCATTGGCTTTAGCCCTTGACCCCCAGACTGGTTTAACATTTGAGGGTAATATCTCATACGGCTGATTTCGTAATTTCCTGTAAAGGTGATCACTCTTGCGCAACATGCAAATGAACGAACAGGCCACCGCAGACATGATCAGGAGCAACGCGGTGATGCTGATTATCAATCCGTCATCGATACCATCATCAGTTTTTCCTATTAAAACCTCAGTGGTAATGACATTCATGCAGTTTTTTAAACGTCTACTTTGCAAGTCCGTAATTTCCACGCATACCTCATACTGCGTCAGTGGCTGCAAGTGTGTAAGGTTGAATGTTTTTACATCTGACAACACGTGGGCAGTGAACTGCAAGGAGTGCTGCTCTGATGTGGTCGACCACTTAATATTCGACACAAGACTACCCTTGGGGGACACCCAAGAAATCCTCACCGAATGGGGCTCGGCCCCTTTGACTTGGATATGCAGGGATTCATTTGCCGGGATGGGGAAGTACCCGTTTACTACGACCGAGACAGATCTCATGTCCGCACCTATGAGATTGTGGGCGACGCAGGTGTACTGCCCGGCCTCGTTTTCGGTGATGCCATAAATGTCAAACGTTCCCTCAGGATGCAGGTGATACTTCTTGGAAACTGTTTGAAGCGAGATCTTCTCTCCAGAAGGTGCAACCCAGTAGATCTCCGGTTCAGGATCGGCAAATGCCCTGCAATGCAGAGACACCGAATGCCCGGCACTCACGTTGACATTCTCTGGAAGGCTCTCCGGAGATATTAGGGGCAGGCAGATATCCGCCATTTCACGGAAGTGCACATGCCTGACAAGACGACCTTCAAACTCGGAGGGTCCGGCGCATAAAAGGGCATCTGGTTCCATGAAGCGGACCTTGGTCTTGTTCATATTGATCCAACGGATGACACAGTCACAGTAAATGGGGTTGGAGTGCATGCTCACCTCCTGAAGGTTAGGCAAGGATTCCACCGTGACATGATGAAGGGCCCGGAGGGCGTTACTGTTTAGCATCAAGGACTCGAGCCTCGGGAGTTTGGAGAACGCGTTCGGATGGATGTAGGAAAGTCGGGGGTTGTTCGTCGCTTCGATTTTGGTCAGCTCTGGTAGGTTGTGCACGGCGAAGCTGTCAATGGAAACTAACTCCGGCATGCTGTTAATGCCAAGTTCTTTCAAGTGGATCATGTCCACAAAGTCACCCCGTTGGATCCTCTCAATGGGATTCTTGTTAAGGTCCAGAAACTTGAGGTTCCGCACTTGTCTGAGAGCAGCTTGAGGTACTTTTGGGAACATATTATCATAGAATGACACGCTTTCCAGCTTATCGAGTCCAACCAGCGCACTGTCAGGGATTTCAGTGAGGTTCATTCTGGTTAGCACAAGACTGCGGAGATTGATAAGGGGCTTGAAATTCATGTCTTGTATTTTGGCAATTGGATTCTCTCCTATCATCAAGATTTCCAGCTGAGAAAGATCCCGGAACCAGTCTGTTCTTATGGCCCTCAGCTGGTTCGAATTAAGATGGAGCCTCAAGAGCTTGTTAAGCCCTTGGAAAGCCTCTGCGCTGATCAGGGAGAGAAGGTTATGGTTAACATAGAGCTCCTGTAAGTTTGGGAAGTGTTCAAGGGAGTTATCCTGAAGGCTGCTTAGCCAGTTTTCCTCTAGGTGCAAAGACTGAAGTTGTGGAAGGTGACCTAGATAGACATCACTCAACGAGGAAATGTTGTTTCGAGAAAGGTCTACCTCTGTTAGGTTTACCAGATAGTCCAAAGGACTGTCAATCTTTGCGATGTTGTTGGCTTGCGATAGAAGTACTTGAGTGTCTAAGGGCAGCCTCTCCGGCAGAGACAGAAGTCCTAGATCATTACAGTCCACAGTCGGAGCCTCATTATACATGGACGAGGGAGAGAACCAGGGTCGGACTTCGCATTTGCACAGCTTGAGGCACGCAGCCCTCCACTCGGAGGCCTGAACTGAGTTAGTCAGCGCGAGTCCTGCCAGCAAATAAACTGCAAACAGCAAATCTTTCATCTTGGACCTCCTCTCTTCAGCTTGTAATTGGTCCTTATGGGGTCTGGTGTTAGAGGCGTTAAATTCACAAACACAGAATCATTTGTTATGACAACAGGGTGTATTTCTGCTGATGGCGAGTCCCCAGAAGTTGTCGTCCTTGCCGGAGAGCAGCAACCTTTTAATTTACCCTGCTTTGGGTTGTCATGCAGGCTGCTGCATATGTGAAGGTCAGCGTATCCTTAGGGGAATGGAACCAGGGAAAGTGGAAATTTGCAGGGTGAGCAGTGGGGGACGGACCACTTGTCTGCCATCGTTATTATGTTCAATCAGTCACACTCGTCACTTCCCATCTGTGGAAAATAAGAGACAGGAGAAAGAGGAAATGAATGCGGTGTCACATTAGTGTCAAGAAGAGGCATATTGGCATTCAGGAGCATGACGATATATTTAGACCATATGAGTGAAGGTATTATTGCTTTTTTGTGCCATCAAATAATACATTATTGCTGGTTTGACCTCATATGCCTATACCCTCCCCACCTCATGGGACTTCTCCTGCAATGTATTCAAATGTCAAGGAGGTTTTATTTGCATGAGGGCAGGTGTTAAGAAAATCTGCACACATCACAACCATTCCAACTGTTGACAGAAGCATATGTTTTACTCTTACACGCCTGGGTTGTGCATTTAAGACCATCGGTATGCAGTGCCATCTTATTTCTGTCATAGATAATTGTGAGATAATGAGCTTTATTTGGCGATTGACTGGCCAGACACTTATATCTGTTGTAACATGCTTTAATTTATGCTTTGATGCGCTTTGAATATAATAACTTACTTATATGGAAGCCAATTTAACTGTAACTCTAGTCATACATAACACATTTAATTTGTGTTTTGCATTTCTTTCGAACGTGTTATTCAAGCATAGTAAGGGCATTGCTAACATTGGTTTTTATTGTCTCATAAATAGACATTACAGCCAGTTGAATGCACAGAGGGGCAATTATTTCACAATGAAGTGCTATCCCAAAGGGCTCAGCGATAACCACTGCATTTTGTCTCTCAGTGGCAGCTGCCAGTGGGCACAGGAAGTTAATTAAGACATTTTAAAATTTGCCTGTGAACTCAGACTCTGTGTTTTGTACCTATTGTACGGTTGACTAACACTATATTTGAAATGCATTGCACAGTGTGCATGAAATGTTTGTTTGCAATGGCATGAGTGGTTGTTGTCCCTCACCCAGTAAGTTGCTCTTTAACCTTTTATATAGTGATGGAAAACTGATGTGGTATGTGTTTTTCAATTGCATTTAAAGGATTGTTTCACTTCCAGAATCAAAATGTCCTGATAATTTACTCACCTCCATTTCATCTAACAATGTCTTTTTTTCTTCAGTCGAAATTAAAGTTTTTGAGGCAAACATTCCAGGATTTTTCTTCATATAGTAGACTTCAATGCTTTGAAGCTGCATTAAAACTGCAATTTTGACTTTCAAACCATTGATCCCCATTAAAGTCCACTTTATGGAGAAAAATCCTGGAATGTTTTACTCAAAAACTTTAATTTCTTTTTGACTGAAGAAAGAAAGACATGAGAAGACATGAGTAAATTATGAGAACATTTTTATTCTGGAAGTGAAATAATCCTTTAATATAAATCAGTTTTTAATCAAATTGACAGGGCGTCTTAAAAATATAGCAAGTCTCTTAGTCTGTCTTGGACAGATTGATAACTTGATTTCAAAATGGATTTCTGTGGACTGTGTGGTTTGTGATAAGGTTTATGTTCAATGATATCGATTGACAGCTCTAATATAATTATAAAAATTTGAGTGCGTACATAGAAAATCTCAGTGTATATTTGCTAGATCTGAGTTTGTATGTTGAAATTATGATTGGCTTGCAACCTTGAGGACAGAAAGCACAAAGCCGCCTGCCTGTGTTAGATGAAGCTGTCAGTATCACTATAGGAGCAGGTTTGCAAAAGAACTCCTGTAGGACAGTGTGCTTATGTTAGTCCGACTATGGCAGCGAGTCAACACAAGCAGGTGGGAGCCTTTTTTTCTCCTTTCTCCTTGCATAGCCATCTGTTTGGTCCTGTAGTCTGTTTTTTTGCCAGGATTGTGCAAAGATCACCATTCATCCCAACGACCGCACAAATTATGAGGTTGTAAACTTATTTCTGAAGCTGCTTACTGTCTGATGTATGAGAATTAGAGGTGTTGCAATTAGTATAATCACTGTTTTTATGTTACAATGTATTAAACAGTTTTTCAGCTCAACAAAATATGTATATGGACCATTCTACAGAATTCCAGAATTACAGAAACTTCTTGAAAATAATGTTTTTCCAAAAAATGTGTATGTACTGTATGCAAATTGTATAATATCCAAGGAACACATTTCTAGTAATTGTGCAGTTAATTCCTAACAATTGAAAGTACACAATAAATTATGATTTTATATATATATATATTAAGCTTACTGATATTTTAAATGTTATTGTGGGTTTCAATAGATAATAGAAGGATCTTAGTAATCATCTAAATAAATACTTAAATGCTTTTTAAATGTGTTTTTTGGTTGTGGGACAGCAGTTTGCACCAATTCTGTAGAATGGCCCATATATACTGTATATATCTCATGTCTCATGATTTAAATCAGCTTCAACAGCTGTTTTTCTTAAATAGCTGATTTATTTAACATATAATAAACTGCCATTATCTGCAAGAACATGCTTTTTGTTGCTATGACAAGCACAACATGGATGCATTGAGCTGAACACGAGTGTGAACAAGTATACACACACAAGGACACACATCTCGCTTGCTCTCTCCATCCTTCCCATTTCTGTCTATTTTATGTTAAGAGCTTTGCTCTAAAGATGCCCACACACGCTAATTTGATTTGTTCATGTATGTGTCCTCCTTAACTAAGAGAGCCCTTAGCTGTAGTTCATGAGTGTTGTGCTCACTTCATTATGTGAAATAGTAGAGAGTGCTTCTATAGCTAAATGCTGGAAAGGGTCAAAGGGGCAGACTATTTTTGCTCAATTCACTTGCATTTGGGTACGTATGTACACAGATGTACAGTATGTCAGTTTACCCAAAAATTTTAATTACCCTATGATTTACTCACCCTCAAATCATCCTAGGTGTATATGACTTTCTTTTTTAAGACGAATACTGTCAGAGTTTTATTAAAAATGTCCTGGCTCTTCCAAGCTTTATAATGGCAGTTATCCATCCATCATAAAGTACTCCACATGGCTCCAGGGGGTTAATAAAGGCCTTCTGAAGTGCACTGATGCGCTTGTTTAAGAAAAATATGCATATTTAAAACTTTATAAACCGTTAACATGGATGTGCGCGACGACTAATTTTGACAGTCATTTAAACGAAAGCTTTGTATCCGACTTGTCGACTAATCTAAAAGCAAGAAACCCCCAAAATATGGTAAGAAAAAAAACTCTGTGCTTGCATGTAGCATTTAATAGCCTACATTTGAAATACTTAATCTATGAATTGCACTGCCAAATCCCTCAGTGAATTCTGCTTGCACTACACTTGCCTCACGTTATCATCGTTTACTTTTAGGCGGTCGTAAAAAGAAAAAAAAAGAGGAGCATACACTCAAAGTCAGCCAATGCATAGCTTATTTATTCAAAACAGCTGGGGAAATGCAGAACAATGGAAAATCAATCAATAGCCTGACAGAATTCTTAATCTTCATATAACGTTAGCCAGTATATTAAAACACAAGTCAAAAACAATGAAACGTTTATCAAGGAATGCCATTACAACAGCTTTTAAAAAATGTAGCTCATGTAGGCTATATCGTCTAAAAACAAAACGATGCAACAATGGCAATTTTACTTACTCAGACCATGCGTTATTTGTTTGGTGAAATTATCAGTTGTCTGGTGAAAGACAGGACCTGAGGCGATTAACAATTATTCCTGCACTTGAAAAAAAAACGTGCTCGGCAGAACCTGAAGTCTCAAACACGCAGAGATAACGAAAAGCAAACCGATAGCGTTTCAGAGAGCGCCTGGACATCCCGCACCACCACCGAAGTGGGTTTTAATTTAGATGAATAGACAGCGCGGAGGGTTGTAGTGAATGCTGTGATTGACATTTGCTGGCTTTGGCCAGCCTCTAAACGAATGCGCCTCTAAACTAATGTGCTTGTATTGAATATGATTACGCATCGCTCCAGTAGAGTTATTGTAAGCCAATTACACTGTTCACACAAAACTTTTCAGTTTTCTTCTCATTTAAATAATCCCACACTTTGCTCATCATTCGCATAGTCATTTTTTAACTGACACCCTATGAAAACCCTATTGAAGGCCATTTCCGCTACTGAATAAAAAAAAGGTTATTGTGACTTATCTCACAATTCTGACCTTTTATTTTCTCAGAATTGCATGAACCTCGCAATTCTGACCTTTTTTTCTCAGAAGTGTGAGATATAATTGCGAAAAGTCAGAATTGCATGATATAGTCAGAATTGCGAGTTTATATCTGCATTTCTGACTTCATATCTAGTAATTCTGTCTTTATAACTCGGAATTGTGTGTTTATATGTCACAGATATGAAAAAAAGTCAGAACTTATGTTGCAATTCTGATAAAAAAAAGTCAGAATTGCGAGATGTAAACTCGCAATTGCAAGAAAAAAAGTCAGAATTGTGAGATAAAAAGTCAAAATGATCTTTTTTATTTTTTATTCAGTGGTGGAAATGGGCTTCCATGCAAGGTCTGATGTACACAGATACACTTTAATGTATTAATAATGTATTATTTTTCAAACTATTTATTTTAACTTCAAAATGTTTTAAATGGAACGTTAAAATTATGGTAATTTGATAATATCATGTTTTTTAACGCATGTTAGCGATGCTAGAGATTACAGTTTATAAAGTTTTAATTATGGCCTTTATAATGCATCGATTCACTTTAGAAGGCCATTTTTAAACACTGGAGCTGTGTGGAGCACTTATTATGATGGATGGATGCGCTTTATTGGACTTCGAAATCTCAACACCCATTCACTGCCATTATAAAGCTTGGAAGAGCCAAGACATTTTTTTTAAATATCTCCAAGTGTATTTGTCACAAAGAATAAAGTCATATACACCTAAAATGGCTTGACGGTAAGTCACGGGGTAATTTAAATTTTTTAGGTGAGCTATCACTTTAATTGTGGTTTATACAACAGTTATTGCTGCTTGTCTAATGTGATTGGACATGTGGTGTTCCATTGGGATGTTTCGCTAAGAGTATCAGTCTGCTTGGCAGACAACAGGCTTGATTTTAACTTGGAACTGTGGTCACGGTGTCTTAATCAAAAAGTATTGTAAATGTTATAAAAATGTTTACTTTGTATTAATTTAACACTGTGTTCTCTTTTTAAATCAATCATTCATTTTTTCAAAAGTGTAAGTTTGTAATGTAATATTTATGTTTTATTTTATTTCGACTTAATTAGTTTCATTAACTGACAAATTATGGGCAGCTAATTTGTCCATCACCAACAAAAACAGTTCTAAAAGAAGCCAAATCTCAAAGTACTGTTGGAAATACCAAAAAAATACATACAAGTGAGGTGATGCATGCTGGGTTCCCCTTCCTATGGTGCAATTTCAAAATCGCACCTTATTTTAAACTTGAAGTATGTTTTGATTGGCTAAGGGATACCTGTCAAGGATGTTGTTTGCGTTTAGCACCGAGTGCTTTTCTAGGCAAGTTTTCAGTGGAAGTTTGTAGTGTGTTTTGTCTGTACAGTACCAACAGCAGTTCCTCTGTCTGTCTGCATTAATCACAACTTTTCGTTGACAACCGCTCCTTTCCTAGAGTCAAGAGTGCAACCACTTTACCTGAAAAATTTATGGTTTGCCTCCTTTAGAGAAAGTACTCATGAAACTAACACACACAGACACACTCTCCTTTCCATCCACTCGTCTAATGCTACAGACACCACATAAAGTGGCCCTGCTGTGCTATGTTTTATTCACAAGCCTAGAATGAGTAGAAATCTCGCCGTACTTCGGCAGCGGGGCAGCGCTCCTAGTGAAGCGTGTGCGGGGGGACATCACGAATTGGAGGTGACACTTTGTCACATTATGATGCCGTAACGCAGACTGCGAAACGCCTTCCCCTCTGGTTTGTGTTTAGGGAGACGAGTGGATCTGAGGGGGCTGCTCAGGTTTCGTTTCATACTGCGCTGTGACTGAAAGCAAAAGAGGGAAAAATGTGTGTGGCGGGCAGAATACTTAAAACACAGCAGCGGCGGGATCTTGTGGCGGTGACGTTAATGGATTCAACGTTTAGCCCTTGACCACTTGAGTCCACCTGCGTGGTTTCAGGTCCACTTCAATAGCAGAAATATTAGCTGTCGGAACAAAGAGGCTGTTTTTCATTTCACCTTCTGCTTTGGCTTTAATTCACTTACAGATTCTGTAGCTCAAATTTTCTGTCGCTTTCAGGCTTTGAATTAAAGTTTATTATCTCTATAAGTTGACTTTTCCAGTATAACACCACTCATGTGTAAAACTAGTAATCACGCTGTGGATATACCTGGCTGAGATTCGGAAAATTTAGTTTTTTCTTTTCTGTTCTGTTGTATGTATTCTATTCAATTCTACTCAGTTCTATTTTTAATTTGGTTCTGCCATGTTCAGTTCTGTTCTGATCTGGGCTGTGTTTCTCAAAAACATCATAGAGATCATTGATGAACTTGAAAAATTCTATTCTACTCAATCCTAGTATTATTTTCTGCTCTTTTCTAAATTCTGTTCTCTAAATTCTATTTTCTTGTCAAATAGTTTTATTCTTATTCAGTTCTATTGTGTTTTTTTATTCTGTTATGTTTGATTCAATTTTTTCTACTATATTTCATTCAGTTCAATGTCAATATTCTGTTGTACTCTTTTCTGATTTTCCTAATTCAGTTTTATTTTCATTTATTTCTATTGTGTTTTTTATTCTATTCTGTTCTTTTCAGTTCAGTTCTAGGTCATTGTTTTCAGTATATTCTGTTCTACTCTATTCTGATTTTCCTCATGTATTGTCTTCTGTTCTATTATGCATTATCTATTCTGTTTTTTCTATTGTGTTCTATTTTAATTTGCTCTGTCATTTTTTTCTGTTCTTTTTATAACTTGTTCTATTCTCTTCTTGTCAAATTCCTATTCTATTGTGTGTGTGTGTGTGTGTGTGTGTGTGTGTGTGTGTGTGTGTGTGTGTGTGTGTGTGTGTGTGTGTGTGTGTGTGTGTGTTTTCTATTCTGTTCTCTATTTTTCTACTATATTTTATTCAGTTCTAGGCCATTGTTTTCAATATATTCTGTACTCAATCCTAATTCCTAATTCAGATTATTCAGTTCTATTGTGTTTTCTAGTCCGTTAAGTGTATTTCTAGTCTACTCTTCTATATATACTGTTCTATTCAGTTCCAACTCATGCTCTGTTGTAGGGATAGGGGTAAAATTAATATCACGGTATTTTTCATCTTTTGAACGGTGACGGTATAATATCACGGTATTACTTTTTTTTTTGGTACATTTTGGGAGGAGTAGCCTGTCCTGTCCCTTTAGTATGTGAATAAAGTTAATATTTTTATAATATAATAAGTAAATGGTAGGTATCCTTATCAAAAAGAGACATGGGAGAGTATTATGCATTCTCAACATATTTCTTTTGCAAAAAACCTAAAGATCTTACTTAACAGTGTACAACAAAACAAAAATTATTTTTTATTGAAATTTAATTTCTGCAATATTTAAAACCTTTAAATAACTGGGGGAAATCAACCCATGACAACAGTTTAAAAGTAGACCAATTCTGTGGGGAAAAACGCGGACTTGGCAACCCTGCATCCAACACGAGCTGCTGGAGTACGAAATTTTCGTCCGCAATTTTTGCACGTTAAAAAAAATACAGGTTATGTTAATCGAGTTTACACACTGCCTCTGAAACTTTCGTCCGTCATAAAAAAAAAAATCGGATCGTGTTTGATTTTCTGCATTTTCGCATCCATAATAAGCATTTTGATAAGGATGGCGAATATGAGAAAACGTAAAAAAAACGCATCCGAAAATTGGACTCAGTGTACAATACAGTGGCGCCTCCAGGATTTTTTTCATAGGGTGGCCGAAAAAGGCCAGTAAAAATGTTAGGGTGGCACAATACAAACAATTTTCCATGCCTAAATCTAATTGAAGACGATATATATTTTTTTTTGCTTTACTGTTATTTCTGGTAGCATATAAAGTTATAGGCTTTAAAACTTAAGTATAACTATTCTCTGTTCAGAGCGAAATAGAAAAAAAGTCGCTTTGCAATTCAACTGCAAGTAGCCTCATGTTTGGAGTGCAAATTCATTTCAAATGTTTAAAAATAAACAAGAAAGCATAGATGTTTAATCGGCATATTCATCAAAATAGACACAAGCTTAATACGAGTGCAGCCCGAGCCCGAAGGGCAGCAGCGAGCGTGCCTTCAGCGCAGTTTGAAGAGTTGCGCGATCATGCGCACGCAATAGCCTAAAGCTTGCCACAAAGCACCGGCAAAACCATGAATGTGCGGGGGAAATAGTAAGGAAATATAAAAAAAAAAATAAAGCTAACAATCCTGATGAAATGCATAACTGATGCTACTAAAATTTATTATGGCCAGTGGGGTGGCGCCACTGGTACAGTGACCTTTAGATTTGAATGATCACGGGTCGAAAGTCAAGAGAGATGACAAAAATAGACTGGAGGATTTGCTGCAATCTTGTACTCACTGACAAATATCTATTATAAGATGTGCTGCTCCCTTTACACAGAGTGTGCGTTATCGCAAAATCAAAAGTAAAAGTAAACAGCGCGAGCACTCAGTTAAAAGCGATTTCTATGCCCTTCATATTTACGGGAGCGCCGATAAGAAAAAAATATGGAGCTCAACTAAATATCGTGCCAATTTTGTGATTGGCTATGTATGGGGCTCGGGTCGGGTGGGCCAAGCTTCTGATTGGGTGGCCGTGGAGCCGGGCCTGTAAGGAACTATAGAACTAAGAGCATTCTAGAAAGAGCTTTGTGATTGGATGGAAATTTCAAGCATCATGCAAGGACATGCAACTGATATAAATATTGGTTGGACGTTTAGCGGGGAGTATGTGGGAGTATTTGGCCGCTATTCACAGAGAATTTAGTAACGTCAATGATTCTAATAAGCTCAGGCCGGTCGTGTTTGCCTCGCGCCCGCTCAATTTGTGATCCGCTGTGTAAATCCTTCGGCCGGCCGACCGGGATTGCCACTCCGCCCCTGGTATAGGCTACAGGCCCGACCTTTCTTCACGATGTTTCACCAGTCGTTTAACGGCCACTCCCCTTTTACCTACCACCTGTAAAGCTGATACGAATATGTTTTACTTTTTTATTTACAACAAGATATATAGTATAAGGACAGGTATTCAGACCACAACTGAACGTTTGAAGAAAATTTAATGCCTTATTATTTAGAATTAGCTATTATTGATGTAAATGCAGCCGTTCAATGCACATAATTGATTTATTACGGTATTGACTGTATTAGAAAATCCATGTCATGGCGCAATGTCACACCGGTGATGACTATGACACCGGTGTACCGCCCACCCCTACTCTGTTGTACTCTGTTACACTCCATTTTGCTTTTTCTAGTTTATCCTACTCTGTTATATTTATTCTGTTTTCACTATACTCTATTCTGTTCTATTCTTTTATGCTTTTTTTTATCCTGTTTATTCACTGGTGTTATATTTTATTTTCTGCTGTTGTGTCTTCTGCTTTTTTCTGTTTCATGTATTCAGTTCAGTTTTTTCCCAGCACTTTATTGTTCCATTCTGTTTAATTCATTCTGTTCTGTTCTGTTCGCTTTGTTTTGTTCTATTCTATTCTTAGATTCTATTTTCTTCACAAACTGTACAAGAAAACCAAGTTTACTTCCTGAGTTATGAGCGTGACTACATGAGTGTGTTTTCCCCAGTGTGCTGTAATATATCAGCATTGTTTCCTATTGCACTACATGGTGTCACTTCAAACGCCTGGTGTGAAGTATAATTAGCTAAGATACTACACTGACACGGGCGCCGACAGAGAGTGTGTGTGTTATATAGTCCTACAGCTCTCACCTGCTCCGCACTGCTGCCGAACACACTGCACGACAGCAATTAATTACGCTTCAGCACTGCTGACAGAATCCCTATAGATATATCAGCTATTTCTGTCGCATATTCTTCAGCCCTGTCTCAAGACATGTTCAATTTTTTTTTCTTCTATTGTCCCTATTGATTTCTTTCTCTCATCTCTATGCTCCTATCTACACCTTGTTCATACACATGAGGGCAGGAGCAAATATCATAAATCAGTGGTGCTTAGACCAAATACATGCCTCAGATTAAACTGTATTATTGCATTTTATTCCCAACCAAAAACACAAACTTTGTAACCACATACTAGAAGAGAAGCCAAATGTACATGCTGTACTACTATAAGATCCCTAAGTGTCCTATTCCAAAACTACATAACTATTCTACATTAACTATTCTGAGGGAACTCAAGTTCATAGCCAGTTTGTTTTATATTGCTGCATCACAACCTCTTTTACCATCTTACACAAGAAGCAAACATAACCTTTATTTAGTTGTAGGTGGCATATTTTTGTATTTTAGGTTGAAGAATAACATAGGCTTTAAAGCAGAATTATGTCTATTAAAATGAGGTGCGGTGTAAAATATTTTTGGTTTCAATTGACTGTAGGGCTTGAAAGCATTTGTGACAGTCACATATTTTACACACAGTGATACAGCAAGATTTTGAACACAATTCTATGGGGGCTGATTGTACATGAACAAAGCTTATTGTCCAGAAATAATGCTAAACATTGGTTTTAACGTTAAAATAACGTTTAGGTAACATCCAGATCAGAATGTGCATGAATAATACAGTTGGGTCCTCAATTTTGATCATGAAACATTCATTGTTCAAGTGTATTAATAACTTTTACTAAGCTTTTTTGAATTATATTTTTACACTCTCAAACTGGTGACAGAATAAACCTTATAATTGTATTCAGCTACTCAGTAACTTGAGGAATCATAAATCAATGATTTCCTTCCATCACATTATTGGATTCACAGTTATTTCTCCCCTTGATACCTGTAGAGTCTCTGTGCGAGATTACGACATTTCCTACGCAAATGCGCAGAGCTTTCTAATCAAAAATATGGTAATGATTAAAACAGAGATAAAATATATATTTAGAAGTGATTTTAATAATCACAGAGCGCATACAGTACGTTTGGCGTTAAGACCCCCGCATTGGCCCGCTATTAATATCCCCCATCACACAGGATGCACATGAGTCATGAGAGCGTGAGAGAGCTGCGCTTACCGGAGAGAATGAGATTCCTTGTTTGAAACGCATAATATATTCCTTTCCTCTCAGTCGCGGGATTGAGCTCCGAATTTGCGGGGTTTTATTGAGATCTAGATCCAAATGAAATTTAGCTTTATTTGAGCGTGTGAGGGATGTGGAGTCTCTCTCCATACGGTTGTGTTGGAAAAGATGCTGAGCGCACCGCGGACTGAGGACCAGAGAAGCGCGTATCCATCCAGCTGTCTGTGCCGCGCTCCTAATGATACACACATGCTCTTGCGCGCACACTCCACCCAGTCTCCCCGGGGACAGGCAAATTGCTGCTTGTCGTTCGCGCGTTCGGTGCAACCTGATTGGTCGAGCAGAGCTGTCTATCAGATAAGGGCTCCCTCATACATATATAAGCTGGAAAGAGGGCGGGGCTATTACATCTCTCGCTCTTTACCCTCTTTTTTCTCTGCATTTTTATACTCCCACTTTCTCTCTATCTTTGCTTCTCAACTTAATCTCTATTTGTAGTTTTCTGCGGTCTGCCCATGGGGCTATGACTCTGATAAAGATACCCTATTTTTATATATTCAAATGTCGTCGACTACTTTGGACCTTAAAGGGATAGTTCACCTAAAAATTAAAACTCTGTAAATAATTGCTCACCCTCATGTCGTTCCAAACCAGTAAGATCTTCGCTTATATTCGGAACACAAATTAAGATATTTTTGATGAAATGACTGTTTTAGACCCTGCATAGACAGCAATGCAACTGACACGTTCAAGGCCCAGAAAGGTAGTAAGGACATAGACAAAATAGTCCATGTGACATCAGTGGTTCAACCATAATGTTATGACGCCACAAGAATACTTATTGTGTGCAAAAATAGCACATTTATTCAACAATTTCTTCTCTTCCACGTCAGTCTTTAACGTACATTCACAGGTAGCACGACACATGCCATGTCCGTGACGTTAGCCGAGTCCAGCACAAGTTATGCAAAAACTCCTGTTATAATCACTAAAGCTATTAATCGTTTTTACTTGTATCTGCACTCCGATTGGTGCGTTTTCAGTGCCGCCTAATCTAAGCACTGCTGATTGGTGTGTTTTCAGTGCTGACTAATCTAAGCGCCTTTGATTGATGCATTTTAGCTCTGACTAATCGAAGCGCCTCTGACTGGCACGTTTTCAGCACTCATTAATCTAAGCACCTCCGATTGGCGCATTTTCAGTGCTGACTCATCTAAGTGTCTCAGATTGGCGCATTTTTAGTGCTGACTAAACTAAGCATCTCCGATTGGTGCGTTTTTAGCACTGACTAATCTAAGCGCCTCTGATTGGCAGGTTTTCAGCACTGACTAATCTAAGCGCCTCTGATTGGCAGGTTTTCAGCACTGACTAATCTAAGCGCCTCTGATTAGCAGGTTTTCAGCTCTGAGTAATTTCAGCGCCTCTGATTGGTGCGTTTTCAGCACTGACTAATCTAAGTGCCCCTGATTGGTGCGTTTTCAGCTCTGTCTAATTTAAGCGCCCCCGATTGGTGCGTTTGCAGCTCTGACTAATTTAAGCGCCTCCGATTGGTGCATTTTCATCACTGACTAATCTAAGTGCCCCTGATTGGTACGTTTTCAGCTCTGACTAATTTAAGCGCCTCCAATTGGTGCGTTTTCAGCACTAATTTAAGACACTCCAATTGGTGCGTTTTCAGCTCTGTCTAATTTAAGCGCCTCCGATTGGTGCGTTTTCAGCTCTGACTAATTTAAGCGCCTCCGATTGGTGCATTTTCAGCACTGACTAATCTAAGTGCCCCTGATTGGTACATTTTCAGCTCTGACTAATTTAAGCGCCTCCAATTGGTGCGTTTTCAGCACTAATTTAAGACACTCCAATTGGTGCGTTTTCAGCACTGACTAATCCAAGTGCCCCCGATTGGTGCGTTTTCAGCTCTGACTAATTTAAGCGCCCCTGATTGGTGCGTTTTCAGCTCTGACTAATTTAAGCGCCTCCGACTGGTGCGTTTTCAGCACTGACTAATCTAAGTGCCCCTGATTGGTGTGTTTTCAGCTCTGTCTAATTTAAGCGCCCCTGATTGGTGCGTTTTCAGCTCTGACTAATTTAAGCGCCTCCGACTGGTGCGTTTTCAGCACTGACTAATCTAAGTGCCCCTGATTGGTGCGTTTTCAGCTTTGACTAATTTAAGCGCCTCCGATTGGTGCGTTTTCAGCACTGACTAATCTAAGTGCCCCTGATTGGTGCGTTTTCAGCTTTGACTAATTTAAGCGCCTCCGATTGGTGCGTTTTCAGCACTAATTTAAGCCCCTCCGATTGGTGCGTTTTCAGCACTGACTAATCCAAGTGCCCCCGATTGGTGCGTTTTCAGCTCTGAGTAATTTAAGCACTCCAATTGGTGCGTTTTCAGCACTGACTAATTTAAGCCCCTCCAATTGGTGCGTTTTCAGCACTGACTAATCCAAGTGCCCCTGATTGGTGTATTTTCAGCTTTGACTAATTTAAGCGCCTCCGATTGGTGCGTTTTCAGCACTAATTTAAGCCCCTCCGATTGGTGCGTTTTCAGCACTGACTAATTTAAGCCCCTCCAATTGGTGCGTTTTCAGCACTGACTAATCCAAGTGCCCCTGATTGGTGTATTTTCAGCTTTGACTAATTTAAGCGCCTCCGATTGGTGCGTTTTCAGCACTAATTTAAGCCCCTCCAATTGGTGCGTTTTCAGCACTGACTAATCCAAGTGCCCCTGATTGGTGCGTTTTCAGCTCTGTCTAATTTAAGCGCCCCTGATTGGTGCGTTTTCAGCTCTGACTAATTTAAGCCCCTCCGATTGGTGCGTTTTCAGCTCTGACTAATCTAAGCGCCTCTGATTGGTCTGATTGGCCAATACATTTCTAAATTCAACAGAAATGCATTGATTGATTATAAGACTCAACACTGCACAAAAACAGCATGTAAAAGCAATCTGATCCAGTGTGAATGTAATTTAGCAAATTGACACTTTTCATTCATTTTCACATTACATCATAATACATGGTTTAATTGTGCAGAGGCATTTTTTGCCCCTTTGTTTTGAATTTATAGGGTATTTTTTTGGCATTTTGGCATTTTTGCCACAAGCCCTCATTAATTTTTGACCCTGATATATGTAAATGTATATAAAATGTATTTAAACATTCATTGAGGCGTTTTACCCAGTACCACTTTTTGAAAGCTCTGCATAATGAGAGTCTTCTCATTTTTTCCAACCGTTTTTGCGAGATATAATCAATACTGGAAGTCTTTAGATAAGTCTTTCTTAACGCACACTCAACCGGGCTCTTGCATTTACTGCAAAATCCTACTTGACAAATCAGAATATATTCTCCCAGCATGCCGTATGTAACACTTGAGATAAACACCACCAACATTCAGGCCTGCAGAAGTAATGAAAATCACAAATCAGGCTGAGCGTCAGGGCTGTTGCAGAAGAGGTGTGTGTGTATATGACGGATGGAGGCTGCGCTAGAGCTGTTTGAAGATTTAACATCGCATAGGTTCTGACAGGAAGCTTGAAGTGAAGCGTTCATTGAATTTACTGAAATTTAATTTGAAATAAAGGGATTTTAAAACAGAAAATTGGCATCAAGAGTGGTCTCAGACTTTTTGGATCTCATTGAACTGTAATGTTGTTAAAGCATTAGAGAAATACAGATAAACTTTATTCAATAAAAGATGACACAAAATGTCCTACCGATGTCTTGTGGGATATCTAGAGGAACAGATTTTGTTCTTAGGTGCCTAAGTTTTTAAGACATTATGTTTGGACTGTAAGAGAAAGTAGGCAATTTCTCACTGAAGTGCTTGCTCAGTATTTGAGGGACGTTTGGCACCCAAGTACACACTTCAAGCGTGAGAAGTCATCTTATGGGAAGCCTTACAGGGTGTGTTGCAGCTGAGAAAGCGGTCTTGCAGAAAGGCAACAAGCAGAAAAGATTACTGTACATGGAATTCCATAAAGCATGGAGTGACAACCAGTGGCAGAAAGTTTGAGAAGTGGATGAGATGAGACGTTTGCAGTCTCCTGGAAGACAGGGAGGTTGTGGCTCGGTCACACTCAGGGTCATTGTGGGTAATGATGTGGGGGATCAGGTCAAAACTGATGGAACAAATACTTCAAACACTACAAATGTAGCACTTACAGAGACCTGACCTCAAAATAAAAGCTATGAGGGATCAGTCTGGGTATTAGGGTACTGGAAATCCATGTAAATAATTGTAATTCGACAAAGAGTCATGAAAAATGAATGATATTTTTTGCAATAAATTGCACTTTGTGCCATTTATCATAATGATTATTATGTTTGAAAATTAGCATTGTATAGATTGTATAGATCTATAATATCGTATAGTTTTGAACAGTGTTATTTTAGTATTATTTATATACTCTTGTAGTATTTATTAATATTTTTAATTAGTTTTTTTTATATTTTCAGTTTTCATTTTAGTATTTTTTAAAATGTTTTTATTATTTCTGTTCATTTATTTTAGTATTAAGTTTTATCCTAAATTTAACTCTATTTTATTTCAGTTAGTTGCCAAGACAATATTTTTCAGTTTCAAACTCAGTGTTTACTCAGTTTTCTTCTAATTTTTTGTCTAATAGTGTTTTTCGTCTAATATTTTGAATTAGTTTTTATATTTTCAATTTTCATTTTAGTAACTAGTTATTTTAGTAGTATTATGTTAACCTTTAATTCTATTTTATTTCAGTTAGTTGCTAAGACAAATTTTTTTAAATTTAAAAAAGATTTCCTCTCATTTTTTGTCTAATAATCTGATGTTCAACTAATATTTTGAATTAATTTTTATTTTTTTTATATTTTCATTCTAGTAATTTTATGTACTTTTGCCATTTTTCCATTTCTATTTCTATTTAACTTTATTTTTATTTCAGTTTTAGTATTTGTATTATCTTAACTTTAACTCTATTTTATTTCATTTAGTTGTCAAGACAATATTTCTCATTTTCAAACAAGATTTCTTCAATGTTTTTGTCTAATAATATTGTTTTCATCTGACATTTTGAATTATTATTTTTTAATATATTTTCGATTTTCATGTTAGTAATTTTCTTATGTACTTTTGCCATGTTTACCCATTTCTATTTCTATTCAGCTTTATTTTTATTTCAGTTTAATATTGTTATTATCTTAACTTTAAAGGTCCACTGAAGTGCCTTGAAACACGCAGCGTTATTCTATGTGGTGACATACTTTTAACTGAAACAAAAACATATCGCCCAGCCCCGCCCACTTATTTTGAAGAGCCAATAGCGTTTCATTAATATCTGCTCGGGCAAGAGCCGTTGAGCTCGGTAAAGCTGCATTTGTAAGCTTATGACAGCCAAAGACTAATAAATTACCGCACAGATTCAATATGAAACTCTTTCTAAAACAAAATAGTGATCATAATCATGCTGAGGCTGTGTAGTTTAATACATGCCGATCGCACATATGAGCGCATATGATCTGCTCCGTGTATTGCGTCTCTGTGTAGGGGGCGGGACACTACGGACTCTAGAGAGCATTTGATTGGACAGAACGTTTGATGAGAAACTGAAGTGCACGGTGATATCATCCAAATCGTTGATTCATATTGGCGGAAGTGACGAGACTGTAAGTTTTGAATGCCCATATCTTGTAAACGCGAATTTTGTCATTGTTTTGCAGCACACTAGCTTATAGATAATCTTAAGGCTAATATATTCATACTAAAAGCCCAAAAACTTTCATTTTGATTTCAGGGGGACTTTAACTCTATTTTAATTCATTTAGTAGCCAAGACAATATTTCTAATTTTCAAACCAGATTTCTTCTATTTGTTTTTGTCAAATAGTGTACTTTTCATCTAATATTTTTAATTAGTTTTAATTTTTTTTTAAATATTTTTAATTTTCATTTTAGTAATGTTGTTATATACTCTTGGCATTTTTCCATTTCCATTTCCATTTCTGTTTATTATTTATTTATTATATTTATGTCGCTTTTTTATGTTAGTCAACACTGATTTTGAAAAATCTTTATTTAGTGACTTATAGCTCATAAAATATATATATATAAAGTCACTTTTGGAAATATAATAAATAATAAAATAATATTAAACCACATTGTAAAAAAAACACACACTATGAGATATAAAATTGCAATTACAGAACATAAATTTGCTAGATGTAAAGTCACATTGTGATATATGAATTTGAAAATATATGAAATAAAGTTGCGGTTTTGAGTGATAAAGTGGCAGAAACAGTCTTTTGTTACAAAAACAGCCAAAATTCATAGACAAGTAAATGTGTAATATTTAAGAAACATTATTCTTTTCCTACATTTAACACTCAAGGCATTGTCCCAAATGAGTACGATAACTGAATCAAGTGAAAAACGATCTAATAATATTGCGCCCGAAAATCAAGAGTTTTGACATTTCATAGAGTCTTTTCTTGACTTACTCCAGCAGATAAGACCCATCTGGTCTCTGAAAACTGTCCCTAATGCCCCATAATCCACTGAGCTCAGCAGCATCCTCAAATAAACCAGGAACAGTTCTGTCATCAGTATGCAAATGTTGTAGTCGTACCATCTCATATCTGTTCACTCCTTCTGCAGGAGCCCGAAGGACCCTCAGCAGAAGATCATCAAACGGGTCATTGGGATCGAAGGTGACTTCATCAAGTAAGTTTGCCCGAAAATGGTTGATTATTGAGTTAGAAATCACCTTTTAATGATTGATTCTGATGGCATAAAATGTTTCGTTGCCACTAAAACGTGTTTACTCAGACTAAAAGGCCTTTGTAGGAGCAGACAAACGCTAGGAGGATCTATTTGAGCTTATTAAACACGCCAATTCAGGCTCGGTCCTCTTTAAATGCTTGTATCGCACAAATGCACCATTTAGCCGGAAGTGTCATTAAACATTAATGTCTCATCAAACCGTTCACGGCCAAAAAACATTAGATCTCAAGGTGATCTTGGGATTCGGTTGAGGAAATCCCAGGCCTTGAGTTTAAGAGTTTGATTTCCAGATGATTCATATGAAGAGGAAGTTAATTTTGTTCTGTGATGGCTGATGAAGAAAAACTAGCATTAAAAATCTGAAATTTCCTTCACGCTCTGGCTCTAGAGTGCTCACAACGCCGCCTGCAATGGATATGAGCTATTGCTATGTCAGAAAGTCATCTTAAATATAAAACAAAGACTGCAGCAGCTGTGCGAACATTAATTATTGATCTTAGATTCAGAGAGCGGGCCAAGAGCCAAATGCAGGATTGCTGGATACATGTAGCTGGCCGACTGTAACATAAACAACGGAAAATGAAAAATAGCCTGGTGTTTTCCTGTTTTAAAAGCAATCAGAATCTATTACTTGTGTTAACGCATCATTTTTTTTTTTCTATTATCAGAACGCTGGGATATAAAAACCGCTATGTAAGAGTTCCAGATGGCCATCTGTGGATCGAGGGCGACCATCACGGACACAGTTTCGACAGCAACACATTTGGACCGGTAATCAATTATTTGGTCCTTGCTAATAACAATATTAGACATACACTTACATACAGTGAGACGAATCTTGGGAGACCACAGACATGAAGACAGTTTTAAATGATTTTCAACCTTATAATAGATGATTCGGCCAGATTGTGAGACCACACACTTGTTGATTATAGGTGACTCGCAAGATCAAACGTGACTAGAGAAGAAAACACATGGAGGACAATCGATGTTGTCAGCTGGCTGGCTGTTTTACAGCGGAAAACTAAATAGAAAAAAATAATATGGGTGATGTTATTTCCTAATACTCTGCTTTCGTGACATGTTTGTGGCTGTCAAGTTTCAGCTATAAACATGTTAGATATTTACGATTTACGTTTGGGGATGCTCTGTCTTGATTAGGAGTAGTTAAATAATTGTAATGACACCACACAATCATTTACACTAAGCCTTTAATCTGGCCATGCCCCCAAATTGCGTTTAAAATTAGGCTGAAAAGCTTTTCCTAAAAAAAAGTTTGTGGCCAGCCTTATGAATGAACTAACAACACTTTAGCAACTTTAGCATAGCAACATCCTGGCGACCACCAACAGCACTCTAGAATCATGCCACTCAGGCATCACTCATATTCTCTTCAATTTATTTATTTAAAAGAAAATGTGTTCAGACATTTTTAATATTTTAAACATTTTGAACACAATAGATGATTTAATTTTGTACATTTTTGTGCATTTTATATGGGCATTTAGAGAAAATTTTTAAATATTAAAAAAAAAACTGTTAAAAACTTGATTACTCAGAAATTTAAATTTACAAAATTTAAATTTAAACTATTACTACTTTAAATGTATAGACTTTTTAAATTCAGTTACATTACCAATACGACTTTGATATGGAAGCCTGTTTCCACCACTGAATAAAAAAAAAAAAGTTATTGCGACTATTTATCTCACAATTTTTCTCAGAATTGTGATACAAACTTGCAATTCTGATTTTTCTCAGAATTGTGTGATATAAACTCACAATTGTGTTTTGCAATTCTGACTTCGTTTCTTGAAATTGTGACTTTTTTTGCTAGAATTGCAAGTTTATATCTCACAATTTGTGACTTTTTTCTTAGAATTGTTTATTTCTCGCAGTTGTGACTTTTTTTGCTAGAATTGCGAGTTTATATCTCACAATTTGTGACTTTTTTCTTAGAATTTTAAGTTTATTTCTCGCAGTTTTGAACTTTTTTTTTCTCAGAATTGGAAGTTTGTATCTCACAATTTACTTTTTTTCTTAGAACTGCAAGTTTATATCTCACAATTTGTGACTTTTTTTCTTAGAATTGCGAATTTATATCTCACAATTGTGATTTTTTTTTTTCAGAATTGCAAGTTTATATCTCACAATTGTGACTTTTTTCTCAGAATTGTCAGTTTGTGTCTCGCAATTGACTTTTTCTTAGAACTGCAAATTTATATCTCACAATTTGTGACTTTTTTTCTTAGAATTGCGAGTTTATATTTTGCAATTGACTTTTTCTCAGAATTGAGACTTTATTTCTCGCAATTGTGACTTTTTCTCAGAATTGGAAGTTTATAACATGCAACTGTGACTTTTTTCTCAGAATTGGAAGTTTGTATCTCACAATTTACTTTTTTTCTTAGAACTGCAAGTTTATATCTCACAATTTGTGACTTTTTTCTTAGAATTGCGAGTTTATATCTCGCAATTGACTTTTTCTCAGAATTGCGAGTTTATATCTCACAATTGTGTTCTAAAGTCAGAAAGTCACTTTTTTTCACAGAATTCAGGTTTTTTTCTTGTAATTGTGACTTTTCTCAGAAATATTAGTTTATATCTCAGAATTGTGACTTATAAGAGATATAAACTCGCAATTCTGAGGAAAAAAGTAAACTGCGAGATATAAGCTTGCAATTCTAAGAAAAAAGTCACAATTGTGAGATATAAACTTGCAATTCAGAGAAATCTCAGAATTCCAAGTTTTTTCTTGCAATTGTGTCTTTTTTCTCAGAATTGCAAGTTTATATCTCACAATTCTGGCTTTTTTTCTCAGAATTGTGATACAAACTTGCAATTCTGACTTTTCTCAGAATTTTCTCAGAATTGTGTGATATAAACTCAATAAACTCAAAATTGTGTCTTGTTATTTTGACTTTGTTTCTTGCAATTGTGACTTTTTTCTCAGAATTCTGAGTTTATATCTCACAATTGTGACTTTTTTCTCAGAATTCTGAGTTTATATCTCACAATTGTGACTTCTTTCTTAGAATTGTGATTTTGTCTCGCAGTTGACTTTTTTTCTCAGAATTGTGAGATATAAACGTACAATTCCAACTTTTTTTCTTAGAATTCTGTTTTTTTTTTTTTTCTTGCAATTGTGACTTTTTTTTCCAGAATTATTAGTTTATACCTCGGAATTGTGAGTTTTTTCTCAGAATTGCGAGTTTATATCTTACATTTGTGTCTCTTTTTTCTATGAACTGCAAGTTTATATCACGCAGTTGACTTTTTTCTCAGAATTGCGAGATATAAACTTACAATTCCTACTTTTTTTTCTTAGAATTCTGTTTTTTTCTTCTTGCAATTGTGACTTTTTTTCTCTGAATTGCGAGTTTATATCTCAGACATAAGTTACGTCCCACAATTGTGTGTTCTGAAGACAGAATTGCGACTAAACATTATAAACACACAATTCTGACTTTTTATCTCAGAATTCCAAGTTTTTTCTTGCAATTGTGACTTTTTTTCTCAGAATTGTTAGTTTGTATCTCGGAATTGTGACCTTTTTTTCTTAGAATTTCAAGTTTATATTCACAATTCTGACTTTATATATCACAATTGCGAGTTTATATAATCCAGTTCTGAGAAAAAAAGTCAGAATTGTGAGATAAAAGGTCACGATTACCTTTTTTTTTTTTTTGTAAATCAGTGTTAGAAACAGGCTTCCATACAGATAACATGAAGATAACATCAAGATTTAAAAATAACATATATATTATCAAATATTAATACAATTATAAATGTAATTAATGTTTTCTAAACACATACCATTTAAAAATTTTGCATTAATAAGATTTTTTTAAAGACATTATTATTAATTAACTTTTCAGCACTAAATTGAACAAAAGTGATAGTAAAGACATGTATAATGTTACAAAGGATTTACATTTCTTAAATAATATATTAAAGAATGCTAAAAAACAAAGTATCATGGTTTACACAAAAGCAGTATGAAGCAGGATCATGTGATACTGAAGACTGGAGTATTGGCTTTTGAAAATTCAGCTTTACCATCGCAGAAATAAATGAAAATGTTAAATATATTCAATAGAAAACAGGTATTTTAAATTGGAATAATATTTCACAATTTTACAGTTTTTTTACCCCAAACTTTTGATTGGTAGTGTAAATAACATACATAAAAAAAGTTTGATTTAATTAGATTTAATTGTCAACTATAGCAGGTAAAAATGCAAAATAAAAATAATTTTGGCACATATTTTCATTTTCAAAATAAAATAGCATATTACCAGTCAACAGTACAAAACAAGTATTCAGCTAGTCATTTTCTCAGGCACGTCCCTAGATGCTATACATTTGTCTGATCCCACAGGTGACCGATGGAAACTGTTTTTCAGGCTGCAGTTTTAAAGGATGTTTTCTGGAAGTCACCACCGTAGGCAGATTTAGCCACAAATAGATGGGGTTATAAAAAATTCAACAAACACCGGCAAAGATTGCCGCTTTCTGGGGACTTTGTTAACAGCCTTGATGTGCTTGAATGCCCCCTGCCTGTAATGTATAGAGATTGAGGTATTATTGGTTCCTTGAAGAAGCTTCTTTGCTGCATGGCTCCTCAGATACATTATTAAACAGAGCAGTGATTCTTTCTCCCATCTCAACTCAGACTGTGACATGACTTGCTACAATCCTTCGCAATACGTCAAGATCCATAGCTCAGATTTGTCCTTGAAATGTTTTTTTAAACGTTGGGATTTGCTTACTTGGACTGAGAAAGAAAGGAAAACAAATCGGCCTGTCCATTTAGTCACTGACTCGGCACGATTGCGTTGCGTTCCTTCGGTTCCGATGGTTTTGCACCGGCTGAGGTTTTTGAGTTTGTCCCCAGGTGGATTTTTAATGATGTTTCTTGTCAGAAAGCAAATGAATATGTTTCTCACTGAACCACATACTTCCTAGGTCTCTTTTATTATTGTTTCACATCCATTACCCAAAATGCTTTTGGTTTTCCACAGAGACCAGGCTGGAATATACAAGGGAGGGGTGTGAGATATATTTGGCGAAAAACCATCAGGTCATATATCACTAAGCAAATATTCTCGCTGGATGTTTCAGGCAATTGCTTTCACTTTTGTCAGTACAGACTGCACCGTTACCTTGACTTGATGTATTATGCAGCAAGATGTGTGTTTAGGTGCGTGTATGAAAGAAAAAAAATGTCTTTTTTTTGCTTAATGTCCTTTTCAAGGCAACATTTAAATCTTACTGAGAATTTAGATATTTTGATATTTAATGCTGCAAAGGCTTCTGATGTTGTTGTTCGAAATATTTGGATTCTGATATGACTCCAGCATTTCACAAAGCGCTGATTGAAAGTCAGGTCACAAAATCCTGACTGTCTGAGACCGTGTGTTTATTTTGCCCACAAAACACTGCAAAATGTCACACCGATTCGACTCAGACATCCAATTTGTGGGCTTAAAGAGATAGCTCAGCCAAAAATGAAAATTCTGTTATCATTGAACCTGTAGGACAAAATTATAAAATGTCTTGTTTTGAATCCCATTGACTTTCACTGTATGGACAAAAACCTTCTTTTGGTCAAAATCAACAACATTTTAGGTGAACTAACCTTAAAGAATCTTCATCACTGGTCAAGCGTTGAAGGTGCTTAGGCCAGTGGTTCTCAATCCTAGTCCTGGAGGACCCCTGCTCTGCACATTTTGCATGTCTCTCTTATTTAACACACCTGATTGAGGTCTTCAGCTTGTTGGTTCAGTTCATGGATCTCTGTCCTAATGAGCTGATGATCTCAATCAGGTGTGTTAAATAAGGGAGACATGCAAAATGTGCAGAGCAGGGGTCCCCCAGGACCAGGATTGAGAACCACTGGCTTAGGCAACTATTGTTTCTGTATCTTCTTCTTCTCCCACTGGGAGTCTATGGCAGCCAATACAACCACTTGTGGGAAAGTTTGGCACACAGATAGAGGACAGTCTCAATATTAACCATAGCAAATTTGGAGTCTCTAACTCAAACCCTCTAGCACCACCTACAGGCCAAATTTGCACTTATATTTCTGCTATAACTTTTGAACCTTAAGGTCTCAAAGAAAAATTACTTTTCAATTAATTTTGAGGAAAATACATACCGAGTCAAATACATAACAAGATTCACATTTCTACTGTCAAGCTGTTTTGCAATTTTGAATTGTCTGAAAAATCGACTTTTTCGAACTCATCCTTCACCAAAATTGGCTCAGATCATTCTCAGAGCATTCTGGCCAAAAGTTACCAAAAGTTTTTTGATATACCTAACCGTTTTCATCAAGTGCGTTAACAAATTTGATGGAATTTGCTCAAAAATGGACATGAGGCTGTAACTTCGCAACGCTTTAGCGGATTCAGAACAAACTTGGTATGTGTTATACCAAGCATGACCTGAAAGCACATTAGTAGTTTGACAGCTACTGGTCAAAAGATATAAGAAATTGACATTTTTGTTTACAATTTCTGACCAGTTTGACCAAAAATCATAAGAGTGATCTCATACAATTTGGAGCGGCATATCGAATCAGACGATACCAAGTTTTCCTATGTCAGCCATTTCAAATATTAGTAATACCATATATTTCAAACGCTTTGACGTATTACTGTGAATCTTATGAATTTTATAGAATCATTTGCAGGGAAGTTATGAAATTTGACACACGTGTAGAGGACATTCTCATCATTAACCACAGCAAATGTGGAGTCTCTAACTCAAACTGTCTAGCGCCACCAACAGGCCAGAAACTTATGTTTGTGCTAATAACTTGAACCATAAAGTCTAAAAGTAAAATAGTTTTTTTTCTCTCATTCCTTGGCCCATACAGAGTCGAATGCATACCAAAATTAAAATTTCTACGGTCAAGATTTTTCGCTATTTTAAAATCATAAGAATTTACTTTTTCAAACTCGTCCTAGACAGTTCGTCATATTTTCACCTAAATTGGCTCAGATCATCTTAAGAGCATTCTGGCCAAAAGTTGTGAAAAGCTTTTTGATATACCAAACCGTTTCTTAAAGTCTGTTTGTGCAAAATTGTAATGCTTTAGCGGATTCTGACCATACTTGGTATGTGTTACAATCAGCATGACCTGAGGGCGAATGAGTAGTTTTGGTACAACGCCACCTACTGGTCAAAAGATATTAAAAACAATTACATTTCTGCTTGTAACTTCTGACCAGTTTGACCAAAATAAGTAAGTAAATAAGTAAAATTCTATTTCAAAAAATTTCTTTAACAGGGGTCTCCAACCCTGCTTCTGGAGAGCTACCATACTGAGTTCAGCTTCAACCCTAATCCAACGCACCTGGCTAATTAAGGTGTTTAGGGCTACTTAATTACAGACAGGTGTGTTAAAGCAGAACTTAAGTCTGCAGGAAGGTAGCTCTTTAGGAACAAGACCCTGTTCTTTACTGAGTAATTAAAAACAGCTCTTTAGCTCTTCATTTTACCTCTGTTGTGCTTGGCCCTTAATTGCTTTTTTATTTTTTATTATCATTTATGATTTTTTGTTCAGATATTCTCATTTCTTAAGTTGATATTTAACTAAAACTAAATCAACTAAAACTTAATTAAACTGTATATATATATATATATATATATATATAATTTTTTTTTTTTTTTTTTTTTTTTTTTTTTACAAAAATGATAATAGTGTATCAGTGATTCTGGACCCAGTAAGGTTACTCTCAGAGCTTCTCTATAGTATTTCAGACTTATACTGTGGACTTGTCTTGCTGTTAAACCCGAAGATTTGTGTAAGTCTATATCATCCTCTGCAGGTGAGTACATTACTGTATCACTCCTTCAAGTCTCTCCAAACCCCACAGGTATTTACAGTACCCTCCAAATCAAGGTTTTTGGGTGCTTGTTGGATTCTCTCCCATGTCCTTCTGGCTATAAAAAGCAATGAGGTGCTTTTCTCTTCTAGCTGGAGATATATTGCTTTGTATTCACTAGATGAGAAAAGCATGTAATTCTTGTTCCAGTTTCTCTTTGTTAAACGACAGTCTATCAAAAGCTACTTTCTCCTTAAGAAACGAACCATTTTGTTTGACTTTATAGAGCTTTTCATGGTAGTTTATAAGCAGAGGCTTGATGATTCTGATCTCTACAGGTTTCTCTCGGTCTTGTTCATGGTCGGGCGTCTCACATCATCTGGCCGCCCAGTCGGTGGCAGCGGATCGAGCCGTCTGTCCCCCCAGAACGAAGACCGCTGTTAAACTGGGATGGAGCAACACAGGACACATATGATGACTGAAATGAAGGACAATTATACAACCATGTCAACCCTCATGTACAGTAAATGTAAATTACTTGCAACAGTGTGAACTACAGAAATGTTTTGCTGAAACTACTGTATATGGGCCAAATCAGAGTCCAAGAAAGACTTTCCAGTTTTTAACCACAGTTTGGCGATTATTGTCAGTTGTACATATTCTTGATCCTTTTGTCAGGTCGATGTCAATTCAGTGATCAGATGACTATTATACTCTTAGTTTTTAGTAATAAAACACATTTTCATACAATTATCTTTCAAATGATTTATTTTTATATTTTTACAGAATGTGCAAAATGTTAATTATTTTACCAAAATAAGAGGGATCATACAAAATGCATGTTATTTTTATTTACTACTGGCCTAAATAAGATATTTTACATAAGACGTTTACAGTCCACAAGAGAAAATAATAGTTGAATATATTAAAAAAAGTATTTGAGTCCCTTGTTTGTCCTGAACAATTAAACTGCCTGCTGTTTCTCAGAAAAATCCTTCAGGTCCCACAAATTATTAGATTTTTCAGCGTTTTTGTGTATTTTAACCCTTTTTAACAATGACTGTATGATTTTGAGATCCATCTTTTCACACTGAGGACAACTGAGGGACTCATATGCAACTATTACAGAAGGTTCAAACGCTCACTGATGCTTCAGAATTAAAAACCATGCATTAAGAACCAGGGTTGAAAACTTTTGAACAGAATGGAGATGTGGACATTTTTCTTATTTTGCCTAAATATCATATTGTTTTTTCATTTAGTACTGCCCTTCAGAGGCTACAGAAGATACTTACATGTTTCCTAGAAGACAAAATAAGTTAAATTTACCCTGATCCTCAAATTCAAAAAGTTTTCTTTCTGTTTCCTTCTGGAGCATCAGTGAGTGAACCTTCTGTAATAGTTGCATATGAGTCCCTCAGTTGTCCTCAGTGTGAACAGATGGATCTCAAAATCATACAGTCACTGCTGGAAAGGATTCAAATACACAAAAATGCTGAAAAACCAAAGAATTTGTGGGACCTGAAGGATTTTTCTCTTATTTTGATAAAAAGTAACATTTTGCAGGTGCATGTAAACCTTTGACCTCAACTGTATATATACTCTTAATACATTTTGATATATAATACATTTTGGATGGCCTGAGGGTGATTGAATTTCAGCAAATGTTTTTTTTTTTTTTTTTTGGATGTACTGTTACTGTACTATAAACTCATTCTTGGAGTGGTCAGCATTTATATGGCAACTTCCATTTCATGCCATTACATTTACCAAGTCAAATTAAGCTTTTGCTTATGTTCCTGTCAATGTCATATCTCGCATATCCACCTGTTCTGTGCTGCGGATGAAGTATTTTCATATGCACAAATCCAAAGGGAAAGCACAAATGGCTGCGATTTTATATTGATCTCATGCTGCCTAAGATAGATTTGCGCTTAAATGCTGTAGCTATGAATTTTCCGATTGCGCTAGACAGGCTTCCTCGAGGGGGTCGAACATCATGCAAGACTAAACTCGATAGGATTTAATGTGAGTGGCCACAGGTCAATACGGATATTCGCACAAGGCTGTGATGAGTTCAATGGCTGTCAAACATAAATCAACAAAGACAGCCCTAGGGCTAAAGTAAGCAGAGGAATAGGCACAAATCTTAGGATACTGCAGGAACTGGAGATAATGGAGCCGCAGCCAAGCGGGGCTTGAAGATCCTTGATTTGAAATGGTGCGGGCGTGTGTACAATGGAAACGTGTTTTTCACGTCTGACACTCTGCGTTCGGAGTAAATAAGATGTCTTGCATTGGTGATGAAGCATGATTTCGATATCAAGCTTTTAATCTTCTCTAGAAGGACACGGGGAACGAGCATGTCATAGCAGCCTATTTCAGTTCCCACAAAGCTCTTCCGAGGGGAAGCAATTTCTCATTGAACATGACAACCACATTACATACCCACAAGAGGAAATTGAAGCCCCAAATTGAATTTACCTTACAGAGTCAAAGAGATGTGCGCTTTGGATGTTGATGTGAATGCAAGCTGAACTGTGTATCTTTCGCATGAAGCTGTTTTGAACTGGAGATACTCGCATGTAGTTCATCATGTGGGTTTTTTGTGTTTAAATGGGGTTTTGCTGCATTCCAGTCAACTCAGAACTCGGATTTCTCCCATGTCCGGCTTTAAAGATAACTGGAAAACCCAATATCCAGGTCTCAATGTGGAACAAATATGGTGGATCAACCTTGAGAGATCATTTGGTGCAGTTTTCAAGCATTTTTAAGGGTTGTCTGGAATGCTTTGAGGTCAAAGTGATGTTAAATCTGAAGTTAACTTAAAAATTATTAAGACTTAGGGACTTGGACAGCTGTCGTCTCAATTCACTTCCATTGTATATAAAAAAAGAGCTTGTTCATTTTTTGTGTTCCATAGTAGAAATCAAATTATATGGGTTTGGAACAACATGAGGGTGAGTAAATTTTAATTTTTTGGGTGAACGGTCCCTTTAAATTCCCATTTCATAGACATTGAATTTTGTCATGCCATATGTTCAGGTTAGAATGCCAAATTGGTTTTAATATATATATATATATATATATATATATATATATATATATATATATTGTCACCAAAATATAGACAAAGCCACAAAGCTCAGTTATATGTGTGACACCGTACTACAGGGAATATTGTTTAATATTTACTGTGCAGCTGTGCTTGGGACAGGAATATAAAGAACTCTATCTTTACCTTAATTTGAAATATTCATATTCAAAGTCAATGCATAAAGTTGTGCCAGATTGCAGGAACAAATTATGCAAAGGCCAGATAAGGATAATCTTTTCTCAGCCCTCAGTGTCACCGTATGATGTAATTTTAAATTCATAACCGTTCTTAAAACCAGGAAAGACTGTTGAAAACAGTCTAATATTTTTGGGGTTACTGTAATACAGTACCGTAAAAAAAAATACTTCTATTCAGCAAGCATGCATTAAATTAACCAAAGCAAGAGTACAGACATTTCTAATCAGTGTTGGGGGTAACACATTAACATTACGTAATCAGATTACTTTTTCAAGTAACTAAAGTAACATGTTACTTTTCAATTTACTTTTTCAAGTTAATAACGCAAGTTACTTTTTGTCTTCCCAAAAGTAATCTAACGCATTACTTTCTATGAAAATTAATGCAATTAGTTACTTTTTTAACACAATATTGTAATGCATTTCTTTTAACAATAATAACAAAAATGTTTCTTGAACAAATATATTACGGCATTTAAGAAAGGGAATGCATTTTCTAAATTTCGTTGTAAAGAAAATTACATTTGAATCTATCCACCTTTTGTCTTTTTGTAAGAGTGGGTGTGGCCATTTGTAAATTTTATGGGTGTGACTTCTGGTTTCATCTGCATCCAGCTGTCTTTAGTTGTACAAAACAGCTCATTTTGCTGCTTGATATTGCAAATTGGTGAGTGTTACCATATTATTTTAACTTATTATCTTATTTATTAACTCACTGGTTTGTAGTGCAAACAGTTTACTGCATGTTGTTATTCTTTTCGTCATTTTCCTATAGTGGCTAAATAAACTATAAGTCTCATTCTTAGGCTTTTTTCCGCCTTGAGGAAAAAGGTGGATAGTTATAGATTAGACTAACTGTAGATTAACTAGTATAGGGGTTTTACCTGGGGTTACTATAATCAGTGTTGGGGAAAATTACTTTTGAAAGTAATGCATTGCGATATTGCATTACTCTCTAAAAAGTAACTAATTACGTTTAGTCTTTTTATGGAAAGTAATGTGTGATGTTGCAATATTGTGTTACTTAAAAAAAGTAACTACTTACATGATTTAGTTACTTTTTATGTAAAGTAATGTTTTATGTTGCAATATTGCGTTACTCTCGAAAAAATGTAACTAATTACGTTAGTTACTTTTAATGGAAAGTATTGTGTTATGTTGCAATATTGTGTTACTTTAAAAAAGCAACTAATTACGTTACTTAGTTACTTTTAATGGAAAGTATTGTGTTATGTTGCAATATTGTGTTACTTTAAAAAAACCAACTAATTAAGTGACTTAGTTACTTTTTATTACGTTACTTAGTTACTTTTAATGGAAAGTATTGTGTTATGTTGCAATATTGTGTTACTTAAAAAAGTAACTACTTACGTGATTTAGTTAGCCTACTTTTTATGTAAAGTAATGTTTTATGTTGCAATATTGCGTTACTCTCTAAAAAAAGTAACTAATTACGTTACTTAGTTACTTTTATTGGAAAGTATTGAGTTATGTTGCAATATTGTGTTACTTTAAAAAAGTAACTAAATATGTGACTTAGTTACTTTTTATAGAAAGTAATGTTTTATTTTGCAATATTGCGTTACTCTCTAAAAAAGTAACTAATTACGTGACGTAGTTACTTTTAATGGAAAGTAATGTGTTATGCTGCAATATTGTGTTACTCTCTAAAGAAGTAAATAATTACATTACTTAGTTACTTTTTATGAAAAGTAATGTTTTATGTTGCAATATTGCGTTACTCTAAAAAAGCGCCTAATTGCGTTAGTTACTTTTATTGAAAGTAGTGTGTTAGGTTGCAATATTGTGGTACTCTCTTAAATGAACTAATTACGCTACTTAGTTGCTTTTTATGGAAAGTAATGTGTTATGTTACTTTTACGTTACTATTTCTCATCTGGCTTGGCCTCATTTTTCTCTCTTCAGAAACAAACAAAAAAAGAGACTTATTTTATCTAAAAATCATTTTTTATTATTACTGTGTTGAATTGGATCAGCAAGGTCAGCAGCAAAGACACTGAATAATAAAATGAGATTAAATACATAAAGGATATTTGTTATTTAACATTTCATTATGGCAAGTTTGTGTCCTATTTCTTGTTTTTCTATTCATTCTGAGCAATACTGAATCTGTTTTGTGCATGTGAGATGAGTAAATACATGTCATAAATTGACATTAAGTCTATTACTACAGTAACATCATGTTTACAGAGCACATAACGCCTCTGCACTTACTCCTGATTTTTCTCAACATGGCAGCAGAAGAGCTGTCACTCAATAAATGGGATATTTGAAAAAGTGTTTTACTTTATTAGTTACTAGAAAAGTAATCTGATTACATAATTTGCATTACTTGTAATGTGTTACTCCAACACTGAGAATTATCCTATTATAAATGCAACATAAAAACAATTTTTACTATGCAAGAACTGTGGTAAATCTTCGTAATGGAGCAGCAGACTGTTCCAGGCGTGTGTGTAGTCTGAAACACCTTGTGTATCCTCATAAAAAGGCAGAGGGTTGCTTTTTCCAGCGCTCTATTCATTCATGTTGTGGCAACAGGCTGCAAAATCAGACTGACCCAATTAAAACAGCGTCCTCAGCTCAGGGCCTCAAGGCAGCTTGCAGTTGTGTGGTTTCTCTGATAACACGGAGCAAAGAAGCTGCTGTATTATTACCTGGCTTTTGTGCTGACACCCCCTTAAGGCCTCGGTAATGGCAGCCACAACAGGACTTTTGCAAAGGGTAATAAGCTCATTAACTGATTCGGCATGGACGTGGCTTTTTGTGTGCTATCAATGCACCCTGCACCTTCTGGTCTGGACCCTAAAGGCTATTTTAGAAAACAGGTAATTGTAATAGTGTATTGGAAATTAGTGTGTTTTGATGGTTATCTCAGGTGTGGAATCAACCTGAGAGAAATCGAGAAGGTTTTCTTTGATCCTGGGGGAGAGCCTTCTGTACTTTCATAGCAATTAAAGTGCAAGGGAAATGACAAATGTTGGTTTTGCAGAGGCATAAATGCAGCAAAAACTGAAGCAAAATAGTGGGATGATGATTCATGTATATTCTTTTAACGGCAATTTCACCTTAGAGCATCACTAACGAGCAGTTTGCTAGCAATGTCACCGAAGCCGTTCAACTCAAAGTAGTGAAACAGTGCCATCTTGAGGCTGAATATAGACGTCAAGAGTGTTTTTAGTAAATTCTTACATTAAAAACCATTTATATTTTCTCGTTTTACCACTTTCCTGCTTAATCCTGTTTTTGTTTTCTTTTTTTCTTCTTTTTTTTTTGGAAGAAAATTTTGATTAAAAAGCTGACAGAACATCTTAGCTACCAGATGGACATATCAACTAAAAAGGATAGTTAACCCAAAAATGAAAATTAAGTCATCATTTACTCACCCTTGTGTTCTAAAGCCATTTGTGTCCCCCCTGGTGAAAAAAAAAAAAAAGAGCTAAAACCAGCCTAGGCTGGTCGGATGGTTTTAGCTGGTCAACCAGCCTGGTTTTAGCTGGTCCGCAGGTTGGGGGTTTTGGCCACTTTTCCAGCCTGGCCAGGCTGTTCAGGCTGGTCTTAGCTGGTCAGGCTGGGAAACCACCAGCTAAAACCAGCCTGACCAGTCTGGGAGACCAGCTTAAACCAGCTAATACCAGCCAACCTAGGTTGGTTTTAGCTGTTTTTTTTTTTTCAGCAGGGCCTGGACCACAAAACCAGCCATAAAGGGTCAATTTTATGAAATATCTTTGAAAGATTTCAAGCTAAATAAATACGTTTTTCTATTGATGTATGGTTTAGGATGGGACAAAAAAAAATCGAAATATTGAAAAAACTGCTAATACCAGCCTAGGCTGGTTGGCTGGTCTTAGCTGGTTTAAGCTGGAAGTAGCTGGTTGTAGCTGGTCTCCCAGCCTGACCAGCTAAGACCAGCCTGAACAGCCTGGCCAGGCCGGAAAAGTTACCAAAACCTCTAAAACCAGCCTGCTGACCAGCTATGACCAGCTAAAACCAGCCTAGGTAGTAAATAGTAAATAGTAAATAAGGGCTGCCAACTTTTGAGTTCAGCTTGGAGTGAGAATTCCCACAGCAGTGTCTTTAGGGGGGTCCGGGGGCATGCTCCCCCGTAAGAAAATTTTGTACATTTTACACTTAAATTCATCTATCTGGTGCACTTTCAGAGTTCACAATTCAGAGCTCCAATACAATTCCAGTGTGCAAACTAAACAAAGAAAAAAGCTGGTGAATTGACTTGATCTTGAGGTTTAAACGGGACTTAATCCTCTTTTTAGTTGTGATATGGTGTCTCAGTCTAAATTAGAATAAAAAATAATTTGAAAAAAGAATAATAATAATATTAATAATTTTATATTATAATTCCAACAACAGTAATATTGGAAAAACAATTATGTAAAGTAAATAAAAATGAGTATTTCACCAGTATGTTCTTTTATCTTTTTCTACAATAGGGGAATTTCAAAACTTTTGTAATTTCTACACTTGCAAGCAGGGCCTAAAACTTTTTGCCATATCTGACATTTTATTCATGATACAAACAAATTTTTTTGGTGATTTAAGAGAATTTACCAGCCATAAATATTTTTTCTGGCAATGAAACTGTTTTTGCAGTTGCTGCTCCTACAACTAAACATTTTTAATAAATAATAATAATAAATTGAAAATTAGAACTAAACACTGCATTTTAATCATGATAAAAAAAAAGATGCTACACACATGTTCGCATGAGCAGTTTTTTTTTTTTTTTAATTTGGTCTGACTTCAGCATTGTGAAATTATTTGTTATTTATTAATATATTTATAAAAAATGTCATACTGTGTTTTCACCATAAAATGATGTAACTGTTGCAGTGCTGCAAAACTATTTACTTTTCTTGTTGTGGTAAAAAGTTATGTAGGCTACAGTAAAATAATTCCTAGATTTAGTCATTATAAATAATTGCAACTGCATTTAAAAATATATATATTTTGACACGAAAATTCAAATATTCTGTAGTCTGCTGTTCTGATAAATTATATTTTTGTCATATTCGAAAATTAATCCTTCATTCATGAGGGATTTATCACTCCCGACATTTTTCTTCTTGTACCTGGTGGTATACAGCCGTTAGCAGGACGAAAAACAAAACTTTTATTCAAATTCTAAACGGATTATATGTAGCCTTGGAGTGCGCGATAGCCCTTCCTTGATAATCACTAAAAACGTGCCGCTTCAGTTAATCGCAAAAGTCCCTTTATAATCAACGAACCACTTATTTACAGTGAGAGAACTGGCAAGTGTACAGGGAAAAAATCTGGTGTTTAGTGGTGAGTGAATTTAGGACGCAATGGCCAATCACAGGCGTTCTAGATCAACAGAAATGTCTGTGATTGGCTACATTGCTCAGCGCTACGAAAACACTTTGTCTTTTGGCGATTTCCAGAGCACAAATACGCCCTGGAGCTTTTTACCAAATCTGTTTAGCCAATATCTTATATTATTATAGTTTTAACTGAGAGTGCTTGACTGCGTGAGAAAATGGATGTGTGGCGTGAGAGCGTGTGAAAACTGTCAATTGCGTGAGTCTCACGCTGAATGCGTGAGAGTTGGCAGCCCAAGGGTGTATACATATCTGACAGTTAGTCAGGCATACGTATTCATTCATTTTCATTAAAACAATATACAATTAAATTGAATTGAACTGAATTGTGGCTGTTAAATCCGCGTCCTCCAGTCCGGTGGGTGGCGCGGCGCGCACTTCAACTTAGTCCTTCAAGAGAAGTTGTTTTGAAAACGTCAATGTTCAAACACACACACTCCGGAAAGGGGACATCGGCTTTAACCATAAAATACCCCTCTGACTATAAGGCCAGCTGTGTTGTCTTCATTATCGGTAAGCTTTTCCGCAATGTGTTGCTTTATCTCCCTTTTCGTCGGTTTGCCTTCATAAACACATAAAGCAGTCCGAGATCTGTGTATGCTAGTTTTGTGCTAGTAATGAACAGCTCCTTCCTTTTAGGAATGTGTCAGGACGGGACAGTCCAGATAAAATAAGGATAAATAAAGCAAATGTTCGTTTATTAGTTAGACGGAACATCTGTCTTGTTGAATACAACTTGACGGGTAGTTAAATAAATTCAAAAGCACTTAACGTTACTGTAACTAAAACAGTTTACATTAGAACAAATCGGCCATTGTAGTATGTTAAGATGTAAACAATTAGTGATTTAATGTTCAACTAATATAAAATCCGAGTTTTAGCCATTTGTGAATGTTATTATTAATTATAAAAGCGTTTATACTGTTTTTTTATATAGTCTAAGTCAAACGTTTACATACACCTTGCAGAATCTGCTAAATGTTAATTATTTTAACAAAATAAGAAGGATCATACAAAATGCATATTATTTTTTTTATTCAGTACTGACCTGAATAAAGAATGTAAATATCTCACATTAAAGACATTTACTTATAGTCCACAAAAGAAAATAATAGTTGAATTTAAAATGTCCCTGTTCAATAGTTCAATAGTACACTTCATTTATTAAAACTGTGTTGTTACCTAAATGATCCACAGCGGTTTTTGTTGTTGTTTAGTGATAGTAGCAATGAGTCCCTTGTTTGTCCTGAACAGTTAAACTGCCTGATGTTCTTCAGAAAAATCCTTCAGGTCTTACAAATTCTGTTTTTCACTCACTGATGCTCTAGAAGGAAACACAATGCATTAAGAGCTGGGGGTGAAATCTTTTTGAATTTGAAGATCAGGGTACATTTCACTTATTTTGTCTTCTGGGAAACATGCAAGTATCATCTGTAGCTTCTGAAGTGCAGTACTAAATGAAAAAAATATGATATTTAGGCAAAATAAGAAAAAATTACACATCTTCATTCTGTTCAAAAGTTTACATCCCTGGCTCTTAATGCATTGTTTTTCCTTCTGAAGCATCAGAGACCATTTGAACCTTCTGTAATAGTTGCTTATTAGTCCCTCAGTGTGGAAAAGTGGATCTCAAAATCATACAGTACCATTGGAAAGGGTTCAAATACACAAAAACGCTAAAAAAACAAAAGTATTTGTGAAACCTGAAGGATTTTTGTGAAGGATTTTTACTGTTCAGGACAAACAAGGGACTCATGAACATCATCACAAAACTGATGAGCAAAGCTGTGAATTATTCAGGTAACAACACAGTATTAAGAATCAAGTGTATGTAAACTTTTGAAGAGGGTCATTTTTATAAATTAAACTGTTATTTTCTTTTGTGGACCATATGTAAATGTCTCTAATGTGAAATATCATATTCAGGTCAGTACTAAATAAAAAATAACTTGCATTTTGTACGATCCCTCTCTTATTTTGGTAAAATAATGAACATTTTGCAGATTCTGCAATGTGTAAATGAACTTTTGATATTATTACTATTAATTTATTGTCTTACTACTTGAAATGTCCCGCGTTAAATCTGAATGTAAATCGAACTCCTACTTCCAATGATAAATGTTTTGTCTCTTTCAGATCAACTTAATGCTGTGCCACTAGGCCAGCATTTCAAATGAACATGTCTCTTGCTCAAAGAGTCCTCCTGACATGGATCTTCACGCTTATATTCCTTATAATGCTGGTCCTGAAGTTGGATGGGAAGATCATCTGGAGCTGGTTCCTCATCTTCCTTCCTGTCTGGACCTTTGATCTTATTCTCCTCCTCATGCTCATTGTCAAAATGGCAGGCCGCTGCAAGCCGGGGTTCGACCCTCGCAACGGGGCGGAGAACTTGAAGAAGCGTGTGTGGTACCTCATGGCCATGCTGCTTAAACTGGCATTTTGTCTGATGCTCTGTGCCAAATTAGAGAACCTAATAAACATGTTGGTGAGCTCGGTTTGCATCCCTCTGTGGGCGCTGCTCATCGGAGCTATGGTGGAGCTGGGTTACAATGTTTTCCACTTCAGAAGAGACTGAACATGTGAACGGTATTCTTTGAAAGCCAGCAGAAGTCTTTACTGTATTCTTCAGGAATAAAATCATCTTGAAAGTAGATGTTATTCATAAAGAAGGGAATATATAATGGACCATAAGAATGTACAGCGATTTCAAGCTCTTTATCAGGAATTGCTTGTTTCTTTCAGGCTCAAGGGTGACTACGCTGAATAGCCTACGTTTCATGTTCACAGTGATGCAGGCAGGGTTACGAATTTTGGCTCAGTGGTGAGTTTCCACTCAGGTGACAGAAATGACTGATTGTGAATGTTGCTCAGAATATTTATTGCATTTTAGTGAAACACTGAGATCATTAGCGGCATACCATAATGGACGTTTAAAAAAATAACCGTTAACGTGCTGCATACACACTGTTTTTTCGACCAGTACTGTAACACAATATGGTTTGCTAACAGAAAAGACATATATTCTACAATATCGGTGTATATTTATAAATCTGTGTTTCTTTATTATACACTTATGTTTTGCATTGCAGAACTTGCATAATACATGTTTACAAAATGTAATTTTAATTTCTCTTGTACAGAGTGTGTAAATAAGAATAATAAAAAGTAATAACAGCATCCTTGTAATTAAACAATACATATTTATTTTCTTTATGACAGCTACACTACCAGTCAAAAGTATTTGAACAGTAAGATTTTTAATGTTTTTTTAAATAAGTCTCTTCTGCTTACCAAGCCTGCATTTGTTTCATCCAAATACAGCAAAAACAGTAGAATTTTTATTACTATTTAAAATAACTGTTTTCATATTTTAAAATCTGATTTATTCCTGTGATCAAAGCTAAATTTTCAACATCATTACTCCAGTCTTCAGTGTCACATGATCCTTCAGAAATCATGCTGATTTGTTGTTGAAGAAACATTTTTTTTATTTAAAACAGTTGAGTACATTTTTTAGGATTCTTTGATGAATAGAAAAATCCAAAAAGCAGCATTTATCTGAAATAAAAAACTTTTGTAATATACATTATACCATTTAAAAGCTTAGAGTCAGTATAAAGAAATTATATAAATTCTTTTTTTTTAGCAAGGATGCTTTAAATTGATCAAAAGTGATGATTAAGATATTTATAATGTTATAAAAGATAAATGCTTTCTATTCATCAAAAAAAATTCTACACAGCTGTTTTCAACATAATAATAATAATAATAATAATAATAATGTTTTGTTGAGCAGCAAATCAGAATATTAGAATGATTTCTGAAGGATCATGTGACTGATTCAAAAAATTCAGCTCTGAAATCACAAGAATAAATTTTATTTTAAAATACATTCACATAAAAGTTATTTTAAATAGTAAAAAATATTTCAGATTTGTACTGTTTTTGCTGTACTTTGGATCAAATAAATGCAGGCTTCGTGAGCAGAAGAGGTTTCTTTAAAAAAAAAAAAATCTTACTGTTCAAAAACATTTGACTGGTAGTGTATGTGTACAGCTATTATATTTACAGATGTTTCAGCAGGAAGCAAAAGATGCAAATCTAGAAGAAATCTAGGAAGTCATTCATTAGTTAATTTCAAGTTTATTCTTAGAAAGATTTGTCTGTACAAGGTATACATTTAGGGTGTACATACATAGATTGCTTGAAAATAACACTTGGTGTTCATTCAAAATTTGCACAACGCACAATGAAAATAATAGAAAATTACAGATGCTTTAATTCAGCTGGTAAAATCCAGCTATTTGAATTTTAATTAAAAAAACACAGACAAAATATGTAGCAAATTTTAGCAAAGTTGTAATTAAAAGAAAATTTACAAGAAGAAAGCTAAATCTGTAAATAGCATGATTTCATGTCTTATGCAATACAGTATTTTCAAAGTAACACTCAGTTGTATATTCTATGTATTCTACTAATGCATATGTGTACAGCTCAAAAAAACAACATAGATACAGAAACATTTGTCCATTTTTAAGTTCTGACACCACACTTTTAATTTATAATTTAAAAAGCAGTAACACAAGAGAAGCAATTATTTAACCCTCTGGGCCTCCTCATTTAGGGGTCACACTTGGCTCCCTCGCGGTCAAAAGTGACCGAAGCCTTAAAAAGTAGGGGTGTCAAAATTAATCGTTTTTACGATGCATCGCGATGCAGACAAGGACGATTCGGTATCGGTTCAGTAATAGACCATAACCGGTTATAACGGACTCAGTCCAGTGCCAGAACACGCGACCCAGTGGGCTTGTATGATTTTCCGGGAGGGGGGTTGGGCTAACGAGGGGAGTACTCCACATGAATAAAATAAGTCTTCAGATTTTAACTGAAAGGATTATTGCCACTTTCTTTACACACCGGTGCATTTAACGATCAGTGTGCATTTAACAAAATGTCTTTTTTTTTGTTAGTAATTCATTTAAAGGACTGAAACATTATTTTTATTTGGTTGAAAAGACTGGCTAAAAGCACTGAGCGCGTCTATCTGGCTCAGCGTTACACAAATATAATGTTTTGTTGATATTGTGAGTGCGCACATAAATAATAATAGTAGACCTTTTGCAGTTTTGAATGATGCCTTTTTATGCCTTACTTTTATCGACAAAAATGGTGTATTTTAGGTTTCCACTGTTATTAAGAAAAATGCAAGTGATCGCGTTTGAGCTTCCATGTCAGCTGCAAAGCCCGCTTTCGCTTTCACTCTCAGCAAAAACGATTGGATATGCGTCTAACCGCGCACATTTATCTAGGTTAAATGTTTAAATTAATATTCTGAAATGCATCAAGTGTTTTATGTCTATAGATTGTATTTAATGCAAGTCGTGTTGATTTGAGAAGGCTAAATTTATCAAACATGCTCAACTCATTACCTTGTTAGGTTAAAAAGACAAAAGCTTGAATTTAACAAACATCAAATGTTCCAAACATATTTCTAAATTAACTTAAAAAGGAAAGAAAACGAAATCTAGCCACTTTGCCTTTAGAATCCAAAACTGAACTATTTTAATGGCTGCAACACGAACTCTGTTCTGATAAATTGTCCGATAAGGACGGGGCTCGGGTCTGAGATTCTCAGGCTGGGCTCGTGCAGGACTCTATTCGTTCCCTCGTTTCAATTAAATAAGATCTGAGCGGTACCTCTCGGTTGAAATCGTATTTGGTTTAGTTTTCGCGTTTAAAATGACTATAGCGGCAGCTTTTATCAAAAGATATACGGCCCTTTTCTGTGGTGGAAAAACCCCGGCCACCTGTTAAATTCACTGGAGCCGCGATATAAGCTTCCCTCACGCACACACTTTTCAGAAAAGATTATGCCGGAACTCTAGAACGAAACCAAAGCCCAGGTATTTACTTTTGTGAATTTGTTCTAAATGTTGCTGTTGTCTTCTGTGCCCAGACTTTAGTTTTGTTTGATACATTCAAGAAGTGTTTTTTCTTTGAGAAGGTAAGATTAAAGTTTCAGTTCATATATCTGACTGTTTGTATTTATTAACACAATTGTATATATTTGAAGTAAAGTTGCAAAATTAGTATGTTTTATTCCTTAATTTAATGTACTGTATAGTACAGTACAAAACAACAAACAACAACAAAAATAATCATTCTGCCCAACATCCTGTGTTTGGTCTGAGACAGGCCAAAGAACCTCTTCAGCATCACAGGCTAAATTAGCCCTGGCCAGGCAGCAGGGGTCAAATCCTCTTGCATGCCTGATCCAACCCTGCACTCATCAACTAAAATATATGAGACTGCTTCTCTTCTCTTCTTGCCCTTGCCCTTCTTTTGTCTTTTCCACATTGTCGTCATTGTCCTCCTTCTTCTCCTCCTCTTCCTCTTTCACCTCTTACTCTTCCTCATCAAAATTACACATTACTGTATGTGGGATATTGATTGAAAAAGACTGGATAGGATGCACAGTTACACTTGTACAAGTGGTCTGACAAAAAAATCTAATCAAATAAAAACGCATTACAACGTCATTGTGAAATAGAAAAGCAAAATAAATTTGAAGTAAAATTGAAAAATGAGCAGTGCATCGTCAATGCATCGTGATGCATCGAGATATTGTATTGAACCGAATCGATGACATGATAATCGTAATTGAACCGAACCGTAAGACCACTGTAGGTTCACACCCCTATTAAAAAGTAACTTTTTTTTTTCTTCAGGAAAATCAATTAAATACATTTTTGTTCAATAATATTTTGTGATTATTATTTAGAATTTTGAGCATTTTTTATGAATCTATGCAATATTTATAGTTTTAATGAACAATTTTTTCCCACTAGAATTATATTTTATATTATATTTTTTAATTTAATTATGATTTATTATTTTTCAATAAATACAACATTTCACATTAAAATAGAGTAAAAGCATTTAAAATCCATTTTTTAAGTGAAAATTGCACCATCTAGTGGCATAAAAAAATAAAACTTGTGTAATGTCATGTAACCTCCTGTATCTCCCTATATACATATATACAGGGGCTTTGGGATTCCTATTGTTTTTTTGTTTTGTTTTTTTACTGTTTCTTCATTTTAATAGGCTTTGCATTTAGAAATATATTCAGACATTCTAAAAGATTACTTTTGGCAAGGTTTAGATATTTTTTGATTGGATAAATATCAGGTTTTGCATTTTTCTGCTTATTTGTGTGTGTGTGTGTGTGTGTGTGTGTGTCAGTTCTGTACTTTTGTTATTTTAGAGTGTCAGTCCTTGCTTGCTACCAAAAGATTCTCTGAATTAACGCATTTTTTCGTATTTCCCATTCATTTCCTATGTCGGTCATTTTTGACCGCGAAGGAGCCAATTGTGACTTTTTTTTTTGACCCTTTAACATATCCGAATCATGTCACTGATTTTTTTGTGTACTCACATAGCTAATGCAACAAAAGTCACCAAGTGTCATCTCATTCTGATGAAGCTACGATTTTTAAAAATTCAAAACATAAAATTTTTCGGTCAAAAATGACCGAAGAGGGTTAAAGCACTTGCCTTTTTTCTACCCTATAACTTTGAAAGAGAGCTTAATTTTGGTTGGTAAATATTATTTAGCATAGTTTTTAGGTCTAATCATCATTTTAACTGTCTTAAAAGATTGCCTATCATTGGTTGGGTAATATTCCATTGTAATGTTGTGCCATGTCCCCCAAAATATCCCATTACGTACCCCTTTGTATTTAGATCGATAATATCTCCCATTTAAGTTTGCAGACATGCATGCATCAAACCACCAGCCTGAGCTGTAATAGGCCCCACAGTTACCCGAGGGATACTGGTCATTGTCTCTGTCCGGAGTGGTGAACAGTTTCTGGTCGTGATTGTAGGTCTCACTAAACTGCATGGCATTACCAGCTGTACCAGAGTAACCACCAATGGACAGGCGGTATTGTTGGCTTTCATCTGCCACAGAGAAGTTGTCATAATGTGCGTATTCTTTGACACCCTCAAAGTCTTCGATTTCTATTCGCAATGACATGTTTTTGGCCTTTGTTAACATGTGAATCTTGTCATTGCCAAGCCAGAACTCCTCTGTTAGTTCACCGAATCCATTCTTGTACTCGTCCCAGGTGCGATTGAAACTTGTGTTGCCGTCTAAACGATGTTGAATCAAAGTCCAGCCCCCGCCTGAGGATTCCATGTCACAGAAAACAGGAAACATGCTGCTCCTTGGCTGCGGTGATACTTTATATACACCATTCTTGCTGGATTTCGTAATGTAATCAGCGCAGTCTTGTGCGGGTCCTTTTTCTGTGGTCAATAACAAATGTTTTAGGTTACCTCATTCTTTGTTGATAAAATGCTATTGCAGTGCTTAAACCTAAATCTGCATGCTTACATTTACTTAAACATCCTAAGGAGCATTTTTTTGCGATTGTTGTCTTTCGACTAGAGAAGCTTTAAGGCACTTTTATTGTACAGCTGCTTACAAAAGTGCAATACTTGGACTGTGTTTTAGTGCCACGTAAAAAAAAAAGAAGGAAAATTTAAGAATTACGAATGAATTAAGTCGAAATGTTTCGAGAAAAAAGTTGAAATGTTTGGAGAGTAAAGTCGAAATGTTTAGTCGAAATGTTTCAAGAGTAAAGTCTAAATGTTTTGAGAAAAAAGTTGAAAGGTAAAGTCGAAATGTTTCGAGAGTAAAGTCGAAATGTTTCGAGAGTAAAGTCGAAATGTTTCGAGAGTAAAGTCGAAATGTTTCGAGAGTAAAGTCGAAATGTTTCGAGAGTAAAGTCGAAATGTTTCGAGAGTAAAGTCGAAATGTTTCTAGAAAAAGTCGAAATGTTTCTAGAAAAAAGTCGAAATGTTTCTAGAAAAAAGTCGAAATGTTTCGAGAGTAATATCGAAAGGTAAAGTCGAAGTGTTTCGAGAGTAAAGTCGAAGTGTTTCGAGCGTAAAGACGAAGTGTTTCGAGAGTAAAGACGAAATGTTTCCAGAATTAAATCGTAGCAATTAAAGTAATAATATTGTGAGAGTATAGTCTGTGCATGCGAATGTCTCAGATTGGGAGCACCAGGAGAAGTTCACATGTTGTTATAAAATAAAATATTTCGACTTTATTCTTGAAATATTATGACTTTAATTTCGTAATCTTAGATTTTATTTTTAAAGTGGCACTAAAACACTGTCGTACAATACAGATGGGTTGTAATAAAAAAAGCATTTGGCTGAAAATCTTCATCAAATGAATTTGTAAACGAATGCAGAGCAAGATAATGCACTCAAGTTGTTTTCTACCCGTCTTTGTTGTTGGACCTGAACAATAAAGCTACACTTGACAGAGTACACTTAAGGTTTTGTTTAAAAGATATGCAAAGGCTGTTTTATACATAGAAATTTGGACCACCTGGATTTATTTATCCGTGGTTATAAGAGTTTACACTGAGCCACATCGGGCCAAATTTCAGACGCCAATCACCATACAAGTAAATTTGGCTCTAGGCATGGTACTGAAGTTCTGCATGAATTAATTATGCATTGCAAGAAAGACTTTGTCTTTGAGCCTTTCGTCAAGCTCAACAAAGACACCACATCCTGATACATCAGATAAAAGAAGACGCCTACAGCTGGATCTCTTCACAAAAACCACAACATCTGCTTCTCAGATGAGGATCCATTTCCATTTATCCCTGCAATGGAATCCTATCACACTATCAAGATAAAGTGCGAGGTCACAGAACGTGTTAAAGGATACTTGAACTAATTATCTGAGTAGATTTTACCTGTAGTTATTTTTGGACATGTTTGCCCCTGTTTGCACTCTGCTGAAACCTTAGTTTATACAAAGAGTCAAAGTGACTTACACCACTATACCCTAAGCTTTGTGTAAACTAAACATGCTCTGCTGCCATACTGTAAACACTCTGGATAGCTTTTTAAGTGTGAATTAAGAGTAAATGCTCCTTCTCAAAAATAAACATTAACATGGGTTATGTAAGAAAGTTCCTCACCTCTTCCAGATTCCACGAGGGGCCTGGTCTGGGTTGTGGACAGAAGGGATGACGCAGTGTCACAATCACTGCCACAGGTGCTGTGGAAGTTGCTCTCTAAATGTTCTCTCTCTGTTACCTCATCATTGGCTGCATGCGATTTAAACCCCTCAGCGGTGTCCTCGGGGCTGAGTGAGAAAAGCTTTGAGCCTTTAATTTCTTCAACATTTGTAAGCGTATCCAAAACAACTGGAATTGCGTAGCTCTCTCCTCTGTAACTCTGGGCAGTGTCTGCACTGTTTGAGTTAGATAATATTTCCCCAGAGTTTTCTTCTACTCTGTCTTTATTCAATGTAATAAGTTCCAGTTCTCTTGTTCCTCCAGTGTTTTTAAAGCTTATGGGCGTTTCCCAAGTAATGTTTTTAGCCATTTCAACATGTGTGTTTGTGACTTTATGAATGTTCTTTGTGCTGTCTTCATGGTCTGTGTCCATAAAAGAAACTGTTGAGGTGGTGAATACATTTGTTCCTGGTTCCTTAGATAACTCTTTCTTTAAAGTTGGTGCAGATGGTCCTTTCTTCCCGTTGCTGATCTTGTCCACCTCAAATCGATGTTCACTACTGGTATCATCAGTTCCCAAACTAATCATCTTGCTTTCTTTCCCACTAGTGGGTGAATTTGAGGCTCCATTTTGCAGAGTGTTTGGATCCTCAACATTTGAGATCAACACAGTCTCACTGTTGTCTCTAACTTGGTTCTTACCTTGTCGAACCTTATCCAAATCTTGTACATCACTTGAATTTTGAAACTCTTCTTGTGACTCCAATACAGTTGACCTCATGCCCTGCGAAATGTGTTTGATGTCTTGAGTTTGTTCTTGTTCAGTTGCACCAGTGGGACTAGGGAATTGAGTCACTGTGTTTACCTTTGTTTCAAAGCCTCTGCTTCGCTCAGTTTGGAAGTTTGGCCTCTTTACATAGCCCGGTCTTATTATTCCAGAGCCATTTCTCCTGGCAAAATAGCCGTTTCTGACTGGGAATGACTGCTTTGAATGTTCCCCAGCACTTCTGTTTGCTGACATGTTGTCTATGACATTAGGTTGTCTCAGTTTGTTGACTCTAGATGAAATCACAGATGTTGGACGTCTGCTGGGGTGTCTATCAGGGTTTGGCACCACGTACCTTTTATTGTCTTGACTTACTTCATGTATCTTGCTGTTCTGAGACAGTCCCACTTTAGCTGGAGCTTTGAGTGGAGTAATTGAAATTTTCCTTACAGGTGGTAGAACCCTACTGGTCTTACTCACTCTACTATTAGGTAATTTACTCTTAACGGTTGGGACAAGGGTGGGTTTCACCAGATCTTTTTCCAGTAGGCTTGGTATGTCCTTCGTCATAGTCCCTGCAGTCAGTGACTTAAACCCATTGTTCTCATTTGTCCCTCCAGTGAACATTTCTGGCTGCATCTGATCTTTAAGATCTGGAGACAGTGGATCAACTGTCCTTTCATTAAGTATGTCCAAAACTGTGGAATCAATTTGTCTGTGATTAGATTTCATGAATGGATTTAGATATTTTTCTTTGTCCACCTGTCTTCCTGGGAAAGCCAAGTCTTCTCTATCTATATTAGAGCTAATCTCTGCCTGCTTTTCCTCTTTAACCATGTTTGGCTGTTCACTTTGGTTCACAACACTAGAGATTGACTTATTTGCGGCTGTGTGACTCACATCACCTTGGTTTTCTTTCCTCAGAGTTGTTGGGAGTCTTGTAATCCCACCATTGTTTACTTTTCTCAAATTGTCCTCTCTAACTTTAGTTACTTGACTTGCATCTTTAAGACCATGTCCGTCATCTGTTCTGGGACCAGAAAACCAACTGATGTCTTGTTTGTTTTGGTCATCTGTTGACAGGGTCAGTCCACTGTTTGTCCCAGGTTTTGTGTTTGCTATGTGAGGACTTGTTTCCTTTAGCCGTATAACGTCACTCCTTGCTGGGGGAAATTCAGCCTCTTCTGGCTCAGTCTTGACCGTCATGTCCCCAATTTTTAAAAGAGTTAGTCTGTTTTTAGTTTCTCTAAGTGGATATTTTTCATTTTCCACCTGTCTTCCTGGGACAGTCAAGTCTTCTCTATTCATATTGGAACTAGTCTCTTCCTCACTACTAATAACTACCAGACTTTCACTCAGTCCCGTGTGCTTTTTCTCCTCTTTAACTATGTTTGGCTGTTCAGTTTGTTTCATAACACTAGAGAATGAGTTATTTGTGGATACGTGACTCACATCACCCTGGTTTTCTTTCTTCAGATTTGTTGGGAGTCTTGTAATCCCCGTCTTGTTTACTTTTCTCAAATTGTCATGCGTAACTTTAGTTTCTTGGCTTGCATCTTTCAGGCCATGTGAGTCTTCTGTTCTTAAACCAGAAAACCTGATGGCTTGATTGTTTTGGTCATCTGTTGATGGGGCCCCAGTTTTTGTGTTTGCTAAATAAGGACCAGGTTCCTTGACCCGCATAACACCACTCCTCACCGGAGAATATCCATCCTCTTCTGGCTCAGTCTTGACCGTCATGTCTCTGGATTGTTGATTGTGGATACTCACCAACATAGGGTTTTTCAGTCTGTCTTCGCTTGTAACCTTAACAACTCTGCCATTAATGTAGGATACCCTTGATCTTAGTGGTCCACCTGCTCCAGGAAACTTCACAACCCTTCTGTTCCCAGCTGATGTGCTTAAATCCATTGTCTTACTGTTAGCATCCCTTAATCCATTCGGATCATGCACATTCTGCACTCTTCTTCTTGCCATTAGGATGCCACTGATGTTCTTTGCATGTCCATCTCTGAGAATGTTTGGCTGCTGTTTCCCATGGGATCGTTCAGCACCCATACGGGACGGTTCTATTAATTCACTTCGCTTTGACTTCAGTTCCTTCTCAGTCTCCTCAGGTGTAGGTGAGAGCACCAGTTTAACCTTGGACATGTCCTTGGGTGTCTCGTCAAGTGAAGGATTAAGTATTTTTACTTCTCTGCTCACCTCAGACCTCTGATCGGTGCTGCCTTGATTTAGACCAATCCTTGGGTCGATGTTCCATTCCTGACTTGCCAAAATGGAATGATTGAGCCTCTTCATGCCATTCTTGACCGTTCCCACACTTTCTGATGTGTCTCCTTGCAGTAAGGTTGAAGTTAAGATCCGGACCGCTTGTTCTCCACTATGACTTTGTGTCTCCATGATGCTTTGACTTTGAGGTCTCTTTTCCCTTTCCTCGCCGTGTTCTTTCTGTCTGTCCTTACATTCTTGGCAGTCCCTTCTCAGGTGGTTCACCACGTCCTTTAGGTCCTGCAGCTCTTTGGCCATTTTCTCCAGCTCCCTAAAAGGCCTGGGAAGCTGGATAGAGAGAGGTGGGAGGGTGAGTCGGTAAGGGCACAAGTTGTCCTCGTCCCCGCAGTCCCCCAGGGGCTTCAGCGTTACCCATGAAGCGACATCCTCTGAGTTCTCTGGGCAGACGTGACACACGGAAAATGTCAATAGGCTTCCCCATATGTAAAGCACAGTAAGCCACATCGTGTCCTGTATGGTGAGCAGGTTTGCTCAATGTGTTGAAGAGTGTGTGAGAGAAAAGAATCAGCAGAGACTGGAGGACAACCTCCCTTTATAGAAGTGTGAGCCCTCAGAGAGGGGCGATTCTCTGTGATGACTCTCGACAGAGGAGTGTATCAGCCTCCTAGCAGAACGGTCAGCACAGAATATACTCTGTGTATCAAGAATAGTTATGTCATTACTGTGGCTTCTTTGCTTATTAGTAATGTAATGATTAATTCGACGAATTAGTCTTTTGTTGTTGATGTTGTAGTTTCCCCAGTTACAATTTCTACAAATTCTACAAGCAGGAAAGCATTTAATACAGTATGTATAGACCACAAAACCAGTCATAAGTAGCACTTATTTGTAGCAAAAGCCAAAAATACATTGTATGAGTCAAATTATTGATTTTTCTTTTATGCCAAAAATCATTAGGATATTAAGATTATGTTCCATGAAGATATTTCATACATTTCCTACTGTAAATATATCAAAACTTAATTTTTGATTAGTAATCTGCATTGCTAAGAACTTTATTTAAACTATTTTAAAGGCAATTTTCTCACCCTCAGATTCTAGATTTTCAAGTAGTTGTATCTTTGCCAAATAGTGTCCTATCCGAACAAACCATACATCAATAAAAAGCTTATTTATCAGATTTCAGATGATGCATAAACCCTTAGGACTGGTTTTGTGGTCCAGGGTCACACACACACACACACACACACACACACACATTATTTTAACCTTTTTTAGGGCATCAGAACTGAAAAGCACAATGTGATTTGTCAAAGTCATTTGTGTTGGCTGACCCTGACGTTTAATCAATACCATCACACTTACGATCAGTCTTTAATCTACAACACAATCCATTCTCTGCATATCTGCATATGTCATTTCCTTTCTCACATGTGCAGATATGCATATGTGCGTGAATCATGATGGCAGCAGCTTCCCAACATCCTGTCAATAAAGCAGAATGCCCCACACACATAGACATATGCACACAAGCCACAGAAGATTCAGAGATGTATTGTAACATTGTAGCAAAAAAGCGACTAGAGCCCTATTCAGACGGGACTTTTTTTTTACAAGGTACACTACCAGTCAAAAGTTTTTGAACAGTATTTTTTTAAAGAATTCTCTTGCTCATCAACCCTGCATTTTATTTGATTCAAAGCACAGCAAAAACAGTAAAATGTTCAAACATATTTACTATTTAAAATTCTTTTTCTATTTGAATGTATTTTAAAATGTAACATATTCCTGTGATTTCAAAGTATTTTTAGCATCATTACTCCAGGCTTCAGTGACACATGATCCTTTAGAAATCATTCTAATATTCTGCTCAAAAAACATTGTTTTTATTGTTATTATGTTAAACAGCTGAGTAGAATTTTTCAGGTTTCTTTGATGAATAGAAAGTTCAGTAGAGCAGCATTTATCTGAAATAGAAATCTTTTCCAATGTCTTAAAAAAAATAATAATAATTATACTGACTCCAAGCTTTTGAATGGTATAGTGTATGTTACAAAAGCTTTTTATTTCAGATAAATGCTGATCTTTGGATCTTTCTATTCATCGAAGAATGCTGAAAACTCTTTTAAAATATTTCTAATAATAATAAATGTTTCTTGAAACGCAAATCAGCATTCTAAAATGATTTCTTAAGAATCACGTGAGACTTAAATCTAGAGTAATGAGGCTAAAAATGTAGTTTTGAACACAGAAATAAATTACATATTAAAATGTATTCAAATAGAAAACATTTATTTTTAATAGTACAAATATTTCAGAATTGAACTGTTTTTGCTGTACTTCGGATCAAATAAATACAGGCTTGGTGAGCAGAAGAAACTTCCTTAAAAACATCTTACTGTTCAAAAACTTTTGACTCATAGTGCATGTTTGTGTTTCTGCAACATACTTTAATATAATAGTGACATATTCCTTCAAGAAGATGGCTACTGTACAAATAGCTGTCTAGAAACATTACCAAGATGGCCAAGTTAGCTAACTAACTTGCTTTTAGAGGATTTAAGTAATGGGCAATGGATATTATCCACTTTAGTACGAACTCCCAACCAAATCAGTCGATGTAATGACAGACGTCCTTTGTTAACAATTTCAACTCAAACTGAAAATGTCATCACAAGAAATGCTGTAACAACCATATAAACAATGGAGCCGTAGTAGTCCAAGCGTTAAGCAAGAGTGGAAAACGTTGTCCAAGTGTCTTTAATATCATGAAAAATCCCCTCGCCAGTGTTTACAATGTCAACCTGTGTCCAAACAGAACTGATTGTCTTTAAAGTACTGACTTCACCATTTTTTACAGCGCTCGGCAGTGGATGTATTACGAGCCAACTCCCAGTTTTATTACCACTAATCAGAAAAGCCTTACCATCTATGGACAGGCCTGTTATTGTGTGGTGCCCTTTATGAAGTCACGGGCTGAAATCCTCTGGGAGGGTTCAGCCCATCGGTGTCGTTGTCGGTGTAAACACTGAGATTTTTTCCATAAACCGTCTCACAGAAACATTTGACCCACCGGTTGGGTTCGAGTACCACATTAGCGGCCGCTACTCCTTTACATTTGCATGATGTGTGGTAGTGGTTATGTAATTGTGATAAAAGAACAGACAAGTGCACTCAGACTCTTTCCTAACAGTTACATAACACTTATGAGGCAAATTCTGTGGGAAACTCACTGAAGTGAGTTGGCTGCTTTTATCCAGATTTTCAAGCTGGAGAGGAGACATCTGGAGTTGATGGTTACACTGCATCAACAACAGATAACGTCAAGGCCGCTTGTTTGCATTACAAAAGCCTTGACTTCATTAAACCGCTGGCTAATGCTTGCGCAGATTCCTCTTATTGTTGCATGCAAAGAGACCGGCGACAACTTGACTTCAGGCTTTTGTTTCTCAGTGATGAGTCTCTTGGATTCAGTTTAAACAGTTTGATTGTAAATGTGTGCGGGGTTTCTACTCAATATCTGCATGAAAGTCTAAAATGACACTAATTGTGATGTAATAAATATGCCAAAACACATTTCTAGATTAGTAGTGGTGTCAGACGTGGAGTATGAGAGACCACAGGATTGTGAAAAAGTACAAATAATGCTAGAATTGTCATTTTTGGGTGAACTATCCCTTTAGAGGTCAGAAACTGAGTAGTGAGAATTTAGTGTAGCCAATTTTTTAAGCTGCAGATTAATAAATCATGACATATAGGCTGCGTTAAGTTAGCTGTGATTTAAAACACATGTACGCTGCAAGGTTCCTCTGCCAGACAATGACTTTTTCACCGAGTATAGATTGTGTAGCGTGTTGAGAATAGTGCATACACTGTAAAAAGTTTTCACCAGATTCAACTTAAAAACCTAAGTTCAGCAGCTGCCCTAAGTTAAATCAGCTTAAAACTCATTTAAAAAAAGTCATTTCAACATATTACAATCAAAATTAGTTGATTTAACTTGTGAGTTGAAAGGACTTAAGTTGATTTAACTTAAGTTTAGCAGCTGCCTTAAAATATTAAGTTTTTAAGTTGAAACTGGTGAAAACTTTTTACAGTGTATAAATACAGTGGAGATCAAAATTAGAGGACCTGCAATTTCCTAAATTTCAAGGTCACTGGTTAGTCCTATTTAAAGTTCTTATAACAGGAGTAGAAGAACAGTTTTTTTTTAGAGAAATTTGAAAGAAATCGGCCACTGGAGGGCAATATGATGTTTCAAGCGCGTCAATATCATATATTGCACTTTTTTTTTTACACATATGCACAATATTTGTATCATAGAATAGGGGAAGTGATTTGTTTTGTTAGAATGGCCAAGGATCAGCAATCTCCACGTAAACCCGGTTCGTCGTAGGCTCAAGTGTCTTATGTCGTTGGAATCCTTGGCTCACGCCGGACAAAAAGCACGCCTCAGATTCGTCCATCACCCTGTTTGGGAATTTTGCATTTTTTGAAAAAATAAACTTTAACTTTTAACTCTCTGTAGCAAAAGGGACGCCTAAACGTTTTAAAGGGGCAGGGCCACCTTTACTAAAACTGCTATATCTTTTGAACAGAATGAGATATCTTCGCCAAACTCACAACGCGTATTTAAGAGGTCACATGAAAGAAGTCGCGTAGCTTGGCCAATTGATGGTGCTATAAGAGGAAAAAACAGCCGTAAAAGCAGCCATAACTACGCAACCGCTTATGTCCTATCGACATGAGAATCGGTAGACCCAGTCTTGGTCCAAAGTGCCAGAAGCGTTTATTTTTATGTCTCAAAAAACATGGCCACCATAGGCCAATGAAATTTGAGCACCTATTAGACAAGCTTAACAGAGGTCGATCGGAATGAAATTTGGTGGTCCTGTTTTACTCACAGCCCTCAAGGAAATTGGCCACTGGGGGACGAGATTGCATGTTTCAAGGTTGTAAACCATTGTAGATTGCAGTTTTTCACACATAAATAAGATATTCTTATCATATGATAGACCTTCTCTTTTTGAATGACTTTGGCTCTAGAACCGCTGCTGTCAGTCAGACGCTTTGTTAAATGATTGAGGAAATGTAAAAAACCTACATTTGCAAACTAGTCCTAGGTTTTTCGCTTAATCTGGAAAAAACACTGCAATTCTCTTAGGTTTTTCGCTAGGACCAAACCAGTGCAGGAAGATTCATTGGAGAGTGGATATCAATAATTATCAAAAATAAACTTTAACTTTCAAACCTCTATAGTAAAAGGGACCCCAAAACGTTTGAAAGGGGCAGGGCCGCCTTTACGAAAACTGCTATATCTTTTTAACGAATGAGATCTCTTCGCCAAACCGTGTGTAAGAGCTAAATCTGAGGTCACATGAAAGAAGTCGCGGAGCTTGGCCACTTGGTGGCGCTATAAGTTAGAAAAAACTTAAAAAGCAGCCATAACTACGCAACCGCTTGTCCTATCAACGTGAGAATCGGTAGACCCGGTCTTGGTCCAAAGTGCCAGAAGCGTTTATAAGGATATTTGCATTTCTTGGCCAAAACATGGCCGCCATAGGCCAATGAAATTTGAGCACCTATTAGACAAGCTTAACGGTGGTTGATTGGAACGAAATTTTCCGTTCCTTTTTGACTCACGGCCCTAAAGGTCTGAGAAATTTGAAAGAAATCGGCCACTGGGGGATGAGATCGCATGTTTTCAAGGTTGTAAACGATTGTAGATTGCCGTTTTTTTACACATAAATAAGATATTCGTATCATACGATAGACCTCTTTCTGAACGACTTTGCCTCTAGAACCGCTGCTGTCAGTCAAATGCTTTGTTAAATGATTGAGGAAATGTAAAAAACCTTCATTTGCAAACTAGTCTTAGGTTTTTCGCTTAATCTGGGGAAAAAAACACTGCAGTGCATTTCTCTGCACTCTCTAGGTCAATAATTATAAAAATTTTTGACATTTACCCTTTGGGAAGCTATAATGAGGTTGTTTGGGAAAGGGGCCAGTCCAAATATACCCAAAAGCCTATAAAACCTAAACAAAAGCTCAAAACTTCACAAAACAGGTGATTCTAAACAAGCATGTCAAGTTTTAGGGAGATCGGACCACAGCTGCCACTATAACAGTCATAAACGTTAAAAAACATTTGCACATTTCTGTGTTAAATGACCAGGATTTGCCAAAATTTGCCTTTTTAAAGATTGATTTAGGTGGTTACAGAGATACTAAATAATATGTACTGTCTTTTTTCATGTGCTTAAATGTCTTAAAGTGCTTGAACCCTGGTAATCGCTGCTTGCAGTTATATTTGTATTTATATTTGCCCAAATGGCAAACGTTATATCCCAACACAAACACTAAATGAAAAGCTCAGAGAGTGAAAACACTGATAATACATATTTATATACATACACATTTATACAAATTCAGAACACCCATACCCGTGTCTTTTGTCTGATTTTATCATCTCATTTTCATTTAGATTTTTTTTTTTTTTAAAGTGGACTATCCATTTTTTTATTATTTTAATACACGAAGACAATAGGCCACAAATGCAACATAAAAAATTCCACTTTGAGAGAGAGAGAGATAGACACAATGATATCCACGTTTATGAGAGCACATAAAACCAGCAATGCGCTCTCAGAAACTGGTTATCTCGACATGATATGAAGATATTTGGGAGCCTACAATGTCCAGTCTAAGAGCTGCTAGAAAACAACTATAGTCGCATTAAGCGAGATCTGTAATTTCTTGCACACACCCCTCGGTGGACTCCTTCATGAGCAATGCAAACTCTTTTCATATATATTCTATGTCTATTCTTTTTAGCAGCTGTTAATTTGAATTAAAGGACACAGAACCTGATTTTTTCCACTGACGAAGTGTCAGGTGTGACAAGTAGACATCACTATCTATAAATGTTTATGTCATGCTCTTGAAGGTGTCCTATTTTTTTCAGTAAAGGGGAAGGGTCATCCAATGAAGTATAACCAGTGCAAGACTGCTACCTAAACGCAATATAGGGTCTGATAGTCTTAATACTGAATGCAGTTAAAGTAGCATAACACTTTTTTTTTAATTGTTTAACAACAGTTTGGCATTCAGTTATGTTTATATAGCACCACCCATTGATCAGGTTAACATTCTAAATCAGTTTTTACTCAACCATGATGACATATCAAGAGAACGAAATTAAAATTGCATTCACGACTCAACTAACACTGCATATTTTCAAAGCTGCACCAGTATTAAGACTACAGACTGTTACAGGCTCTTAGAGGGCTCCGGTTTAGTTCAGGTGAGGGCAGAGAGACAGTGGAGCTGGAGGGTTCGATCATGGCCAGTTTGGGTCTGGAGGTCCAAAGCTGGGTCCAGGGATCCTAACTGCAGCTCCACACTGACTCACCGTCCCAGGCTCCCACTAAAACACAAAAAGATTTACATGTATGTGAATTAAATCATATGCAGAAAAGAATTTATGCCTGTAAGGATTTAAAGGGATAGTTCACCCAAAAATTCAAATTTGTCATTAATTACTCACCCCTTATGTTGTTCCAAACCCGTAAGAGCGTTCATCTTCAAAACACAAATTAAGGGATTTTCGATGAAATCTGAGAGCTTTCTGACCCTGCATAGACAGCAATGCAACTGACACGTTCAAGGCCCAGAAAGGTAGTAAGGACATCATTAAAATAGTCCATGTGACATCAGTGGTTCAACCCTAATTTTATGAAGCTGCGAGAATACTTTTTGTGCACAATGAAAACAAAAACAATCACCTTATTCAATGCATACGTGAATGCGTGTTTGAATAAAGTAACAGTTTTAGTTTTTTTGTTTTTAGTTGCTGTCTTTGCAGGGTCAGAAAGCTCTCGGATTTCATCAAAAATATCTAAATTTTGTTCTGAAGAGAAACGAAGGGTTTGTAAAGACACAAGGGTGAGTAAGTTATAACAGAATTGTAATTTTTAAATGAACTATCCCTTTAAAACATTTGAACTTCAATGTGAATATTGTTCCAAGTAATGACAATTAAATAGATTTTAGGGCCGTCAAGTGATTCAAAATTCTGATAATTGACAATAATTCCATGCAATGATGATTAATAAATCTGCCTGATATTTGTAATGTCAAATAATAATACTTTAATAAATATTTTTTAAACAAAACCGCAAAAAAAAAAAAGAAATATTATGGATTTTTTGTGCAGGTTCGGTATGATTACATTTACATATTTTATAATTTTACTAAATTAACACTTGCATCACTGACATATCAGTTATACATAAAAGCCTCATTCTGCCACATAAGAAAAAAATAATGCTTTGTAAATCATAATTATGACCAAAAAAGGTGAAATTTTAAAAACAAAGGCAAAATAGACATACAAAGTCATAATTATTAGATCAAATGTCAAAATTTTTACATAACATATGTATGACAAAGGCAAAAATCTTAGGTCAGAATTATGAGATGTCAAAATTCTGAGATAAATTCTAATTATGTATTAAGTCAAATTTTTAATTCCATAATTTGTCAGATTTCATTTTTATGTCTATTTTATTACGGGCTTTTATAGTTAGAACTATACTATTTAAGTTTTTTTATTTGCTTATGCACACCTAGAAAACTATAAAAGTTATACAAGTCAAAACACTTTACAATAAGGTTCTTTAGTTAACATTAGTTAACCACATTAGTTAACATGAACTAACAGTGAACTGCACTTATACAGCAATTATTAATCTTTGCTATGAACAAACAATGAACAACTGTATTTCCGTTAACTAACGTTAATGAAGATTAGTAAATACAGTAACAAATGTATTGCTCATGGTTAGTTCATGTTAGTACATTACCTAATGTTTAACTGATAAACCTTAAGTTGAAAAATTATATAAAAATTATAAAAGTCAAATTATGCCATCATTCTTATTTATCTCAATATCAACTGATTGTGAGAATTTCAACTTATTGTCTTATTGTTTTGACATAATTTTGATTTAGTATCTCATCATCTTTAATTTTTGTCATGATTATGATTTACCGAAGAATTATTTTTTGTTTTATGTGACAGAAAACTGTAAAAATTAGATCAATCAAATTATGTCATAATTATAACAGTTTATCTCAATATCAACTTTTTCAAAATTTCAGATTTGTCTTGTTTTTATGACATAATTGATATTTTGCGTCATAATTTTGATGTAAGCATTATTACCATTTTTATTTTTGTTTTATGCAACACCATAAAATAAAATTATAAAAAAGTTGAGAAATTATATAAAAATTATAAGTCAAATTTTGTCATAATTCTTAGTTTATCTCAATATCAACTTTTTGTCAGAATTTCAACTTGTCTTATTGTTTTGACAATTTTGATTTAGTATCTCATAATTATAAATTGTGTCATGATTATGATTTACCAAAGAATTATTATTTTTTGTTTTATGTGACAGAAAACTTTAAAAATATGTAAGTCGAATTATGCCATAATTATACAAATTTATCTCAATTTACTTTTTTGTCTTGTTTTTGACGTCATTTTCACTTAGTATCCCATAATTTTTTATTTGTGTCATAATTCTGATTTACCAAAGCATTATTATTATTATTTATCTTTTTTGTTTTATCGTGACAGAAAGCTATAAAAATGATATAAATTGAATTATGCCATAATCTCAATATCAACTTTGTCAGAATTTCAACTTTTTGTCTTAATTGTTTTTGACATAATTTGGACTTAGTATATCATAAACATTTTTGTGCAGTGTTGTTTTCGTCAACGATGATGATGACGAAATCATTTTGTTGACGCCACTTTTTTTCATGACGATAACGAGACGATGACGAGATAAAAATGGCTCGTTGATGACTAAAACATGACGAGACATGTGTGAGTTTTCGTTGACGAGACGAGAATAGACGAAAATGTTAGTGGGTGGTCCGACAGACGTTTAAAATGCATGACATTTCCGCTTATTGTTCATGCCAATTAAAACTTAAAAAGTATCTGACGCTATGGCAAGCCGTTTTAGCATTAAATACTCTTTGCTATACTAGTGTGGCAAGCCGTTTTAGCATTCCATCCTTGTTTGTCTTTTATGTTCTAAACCAGCGGTTCTCAATTCCAGTCCTCGCGCCCCCCCGCTCTGCATATTTTGCATGTCTCGCTTAGTTAACACACCTGATTCAGATAACGAGCTCATTAGAAGTGAGGTCCGTGCAGGATGTGTTCCGATTGACATTGCCTGCACAGTGTTCATTGCTCCCTGCTCCCTAAGCGGGGGAAATCTGTTTACTATACTTCGAAACATTCATTCACATATTTACGCTACGCCACCGCATGTAGCGTCTTCACACACAGATGAAACTTACTAGAGAAGTGTGACATAAATGCATCTGTAAATAAATGCATTTTAAATTTACGTCTCGCACGCTTTAATGACCTTCAAATGGAACACATACGCTCGCTTCGAACTAATGAATAATGGCGGAATATCCCGTGATGTCCACTTCGAAGGGCAGTAACGTTGGAATAGAACAAACGTCGGAAGCGATACATGAAACACGCAAAATGTGCAGAGCGGGGGGGGCGCGAGGACTGGAATTGAGAACCGCTGTTCTAAACCATTCCTTCATTATTGTAATTATTGGTGAAAATAGTCGATCCGGAAGCTCACATTGTGTTGAACTATAGATCTGCTATTTTCAGAACTTATAAGTGACACTACCCAACAACAAAATACTTACTGACCAACATTAATTTGTTAAAAGACTACTTTTTTCCCCTTTTTTTGACTAAAACTAGACTAAAACCTTTTTGACTTTTCGTCGACTAAAACTAGACTAAAACCTTTTTGACTTTTCGTCGACTAAAACTAGACTAAAAACCTTTTTGACTTTTCGTCGACTAAAATTGGACTAAAACTATCACATATAGAAGTGACTAAAATTTGACTAAAACTAAGAAGCATTTTAGTCCAAAAGACTAAGACTAAGACTAAATCTAAGATGGTTGTCAAAAACAACACTGTTTTTGTGACATAATTATGATTTACCGAAGCATTATTATTTAAATGTTTAGTTTTATGTGACAGAAATGGGTTTCCATAGTTATAAGCCATAACATAAAAGTTCATGATTTGCTTATGCACACCTAGAAAATGATAAAAAGTTTGACATGTACAAACATGTACGTGTTACCTGTGAGAATGTGTGTGGTCACTGGCGGTGGGTCCTGGGTAACTGGTGTGATGAAATGTGGGCTGAGTTGATTGTGTAAGTAAAGGGGTTTTTGGGGAGGTTGGACAGGGATGATCAGGTGGCCAGTGTAGAGCTCCTGCGCGCTGTAGCTTTCCGCCCAGATCTTATCTACAGAGGAGACACACAGTTACTACAACACAAACAGAGGATCATGGGAAACAGACAGTCTGTTCTCATGCAGCTAGAGTTGATATCGTTCACTGCAAGCACATCATTTCTATCAGCACGATGCTTTTAAAAGACACAAGATATGTCAGCATGCAAACACATGCTTTTTAGACATGATGAGATGAGACAAGACATTACGCAAAATGGTGAGAAGTGGTTCAATTCTATTATATTTTTGTGACAGTTTTTGTTAGTTCTTATATGACGACTTACATAAGGAATCAAGTTCTTGTAGTGCAATAAGCATTGTCATCAAGATTATGTTCTCATGTCTCTGTGATTTTAGTTTCTTTGCTGATATCTTTTTTTTTTTTCTGGGTCATGCTTAGTTTCCAGTGAACACTGGTTTAGATAAATACTGATGAACAGCAATGAGTGTTCCTTTATTTAGTTGATGTTTCTGTAAACAGACAGCAAACTGCTATGTGCATGATCTCCTCTGGCTAGACTTACCCAAATGGATTTAATAATGGCTTCATTCTGGGTTTGGAAGTCATTATTTTTATTCAGAACAATAATTTGTCATTTTGATTCTGCTTGATATTGCAAATTGGTGTGTCTTACCATTATTTGAATGTATTATCTGGTTTGTAGTGTGGCTTACTTCCGTGTTAAAAAAAGGTGGATTGGTCAGGAAATAAAAACTAAATGAGCAGCCCTGGGAAATTTGATTATATTATATGCTTATATCATTTTACAATAAGGTTAATTAGTTATTATTTAACTACATTAGTTAGCATGAACCAAGAATGAACAATACTTCTACAGCATTTGTTAATCTTAGTTATTGTTAATTTCGGCATTTACTAATGCATTATTAGAATAACAAGTTGTGAACATGAACAAACAAATAACAACTGTATTTTTGCAGTAAATTATTATTAGTGCTGGGCAGCGATTAATCGCATCCAAAATCAAAGTTTTTGTGTGTGTAATATATGTGTGTGTGCTGTGTATATTTATTATGTATATATAAAGACACACACATACATTATATATTTTGAAAATATTTAAATGTATTTATATGAACATATTTATATAATTTATATTATATATAAATATATTTAATATATAAATAACATTTTTTTCTTAAATATATAAGTGCACATAATAAATATACATTGTACACACACATATATTATGTACACAAATGCCTTTATTTTGCATGCTATTCATCATTAGTCATTGCCCAGCACTAATTATAATAAATAGTGTAATACATGTATTGTTAATTGTTTGTTTGTGTTAGTTACCACATTAACTTATTAACAAATGACACCTTATTGTAAAGTGTATATATTTTTATGTATTTGAAATCATATGCTTACCAATGCTGCATTTATTTGATGAAAAAAGTAAAATCTGTAATATTGTGAAATATTATTACAATTTAAAATAAGTGTGTTCTATTTGAATATATTTTAAAATGTAATTTATTCCTGTGATGCAAAGCTTCAGTCTTCAGTGTCACATGATCCTTTAGGAATCTTTCTAATATGCTGATTTGCTGCTCAAGAAACATTTGTCAATATCAATTTTTTATGTCATAATTATAACTATATATCTCAAATTCAGCTTGTCAGATTCAACTTTTTGACTTGTCATAATTTTGATTAAGCATTTCATCATTTTGACTTTGTATGTGATAATTAAGATATGCCAAAGCATTATGGGCTACCATAGTTATAACTATAACATTAAAAAAAAAAGTATTTGCTTATGCACACCTAGAAAACATTATGTAAAGTTTGTGTGAGTTATGCCATACTTACAAGTTATTAATAATTGTACATAATTGTAACAGTTTAGTTGTGCTGATTTTTAGATCAGTTATAATTATGAATTAAGGCCAGTTTTTTATGCCATAATTATAACTGTTTATCTAAATTCCAACTTGTCAGATTCGACTTTTTGTCTTAATTGTTTTTTTTTATCATGCTTTTGATTAAGCATTTGATCATTTAGACTTTTTTATGTGATAATTAAGATGTACCAAAGCATGATTTTATTATGGGCTTCCATAGTTATAACTATAACATTAAAGTTTTTTTTATTTGCTTATGCACACCTACAAAACATTGTCAAATTTTTGTCAATAGTTGTCATAAGTCAAATTATGCCATACTTATGACAGTTAATAATAATTGTACATAATTGTAACCGTTTAGTCGCGCTGCATAATATTTTTGAGATCAATTATAATTATGAATTAATCCCAATTTTTCATTCCATAATTATAACTGTTTATCTAAAATTGTTCTTGTCAGATTTTACTTTTTGTCTTTTTTTTTTTGGTCATAATATTTATTTAAAATGTTCTAATTAATTTTTTTCATGTGATAATTAAGATTTACAAAAGCATGATTTTATGATGGGCTTCCATAAGTATAACTACAACATTAAAGGGTTTTTTATATTTGCTTATGCACACCTAGAAATATTTCTGTCAATAGTTGTCATAAGTCAAATTATGCTACAATTATACCAGTTATTAATAATTGAACACAACTGTAACAGTTTAGTTGTGCTGCTTAATATTTTTGAGATCAATTATAATTATGAATTGTTTTTGGGGGGGTTTTGTCATCATTTTGATTAAGCATTTCATAATTTTGATTTTTTATGTGATGATTAAGATTTATCAAGGCATGATTTTATTATGGGCTTCCATAGTTATAACTATAAGTTTTTTTTATTATTTGCTTATGCACACCTAGAAAACATATTTCTGTCAATGGATGTCATAAGTCAAATTATGCCATAATTATAAAAGTTCATAATAATTGTACAGAATTGTAACAGTTTAGTTGTGCTGCTTAATATTTTTTAGATCAATTATAATTATGAATTAAATCAAATTTTTTTATACCGTGACTATGACTTTAACTCCAATTGAACTTGTCAGATTCGACTTTTTGTCTTGATTATTTTGGGGGATTTTTTGTCAGAATTTAGAATAAGCATTTCATAATTTTTTTATGTGATAATTAAGATTTACCAAAGCATGATTTTATAATGGGCTTCCATAGTTATAACTATAACATCGACGTTTTTTAATTTGCTTATGCACACCTAGAAAACATTATCAAATTTATGTCAATAGTTGCCATAAGTCAAATAATGGCATACTTATAACAGTTAATAATAATTGTACATAGTTGTGCTGCTTAATATTTTTGAGATAAATAATAATTATGAATGAAGTCAATTTTTTATGCCATAATTATAACTGTTAATTTCAAATTCAACTTGTCAGATTTAACTTTTTGTCTTAATTGTTTTTTGTTTTTGTTTTTTGTATGTGATAATTAAGATTTACCAAAGCATGATTTTATTATAGGCTTCCATAAATATAACGATAACATTAAAGTTTTTTTTATTATTTGCTTATGCACACCTAAAAAACATTATGTCAATAGTTATGTCATAAGTCAAATGATGCCAGAATTATAACAGTTAATAGTAATTGTACATAACTGTAACAGTTTAGTTGTGCTGCTTAATATTTTTGAGACAAATAATTATGAATTACGACAATTTCTTCATGCCGTAATTATAACTGTTTATCTCAAATTCAATTTGTCATATTCAACTTTTTGTCTTGTTATTTTTGCTCATAATTTTGATTAAGTATTTCATTAAGATTTCATTCAATAATTAAGATTTACCAAAGCACGATTTTATTATGGGCTTCCATAGTTAGAACTATAGCATTGAAGGTTTTTTTTTTTTGGCTCATGAACACCTAATAAAACTATAAAATTGTGTCAGAAGTTGAATAATGCCATAATTATAATAATTAATTACAACAATTTAGTCGTGCTCCCTAATATTTTTGTATAAACTGATATTTTTTGTTCATTCGGTAACACTTTACAATAAGGCGCAGTTTGTTAACATTAGTTAGTGTATTAACTATCATGAACAAACAATAAACAAAGCATTTAATACACTATTTATTCATCTTTGTTAATAAAAATATTGTCGTTCATTGTTAGTTCACGTTAGTTCACAATGCATTAACTAATGTTAACAAGCACAACTTGTAATTATATTAATAAATTAGTAAATCCTAAAATTAACATTAACGAAGAATAATAAATGCTGTAGTAGTATTGTTTATTAATAGTTCAAGTTAACTAATGTAGTTAACTAATGACCCTAAGTTGATACTTGATGAATGGAAAGTTCAAAAGAACAGCTTTTATTTGAAATTGCAATTTTTGTTGGACTTTATTTTACAGCGTTTAGTTGTTGGAGTCTATAATTTCTAGAATTTCTTAATATTTAAGATATTCTATATATAAAATGCTTAAACTTTGTTAGTTTCCAGATTTCAAATCATAGATTCTGTATGCACATTATTTATTTTACTGGATATTTAACTTTGTACTGTACATTTTGTTTTATTAGAAATTTACTTACAAATGTTATTTTTATGTTCTTTATATTCTATCTATTAACCATATATGTAACACTTTACAGTAAGGTTCATTAGTTAACGTTAGTTAACTACATTAATTAACATGAACTAAGAATGAACAATACTTCTACAGCATTTATTAATCTTAGTTAATGTTAACTTCAGCATTTACTAATGCATTATTAAAATTGTGTTAATTAACATTAATAAACATACTGTAATAAATGTATCGTTCATTGTTTGTTCATGTTAGTTAAAGGTCCCATATTGTCAAAATCTAAATTTCCAGGCTTTTTTCATAATAACTGAGGTCTAGGGGCTATGTAACTACCATATGAGTTTCAAAACAGTCAATCCACAGTAAACTGCACACAGCCTGCTTAAAGTAGCTGTTCATTTTCACGAGCCGCTGTGACTTCCGTAACGATGTGACGTCCGATCTACTCAGTCACCGCCTTCAGTCACAAACCAACGTCCCACCCTCCTTTTGTCAAACCCAGACAATATCGCGTCCATAACATTGCTGAACAACAACGCGGAAACTAATCTAGAAAACCCTGTTCAGTCGATAGATGCCGAAACTACATCATTGCACAGGCTTCAGAACAACGTGAATATAAGAGACCAGCGGCACGTCAACTTCAGCCTCTTTCACACAGCCATTCCGGTAAATAAACGGATAATGTGTCCCATGATTTGTTCCGGAGTTGTTTAATTTGGTTCATTCACAGTTGTTTTCTGGAATCTGTGCGTGCTTTACACACAACCAATAAAGACATGTGACGTGGATGTGAGATGTAATGCGACGCGTACGTGTCACTAAACTGAAACTAACCTGAACAAACTGTGCTTCAGCGCTGATAGTGAGGAGCTGGCTCTGCCCGATCGCCACTTCATTCCACTTTGCACGTATTTTTTTGTCGTGAAGAGTCGCTGGGTAACGTGCATCATCACTACAACACTGCCTTTATGGTTCTGGCTTTTGTTCACACAGCGCTCGTTCCCGTAATTTTCCAGAATCAGCGCGCATTGTGAAAGGGGCTTTACTAAAGCAACAGTTATGTAGCTTACTGCATTCGGTGTTTGAAAAAGAAAAAACATTAATGATCATTCTGGAATATCCTGTTGAGTATCAGCAGACTAGGCTCTCTCTATGGCTCTGGGTTCGGCTACAACGATACATGACCGTAGTTACCTGTGATTGGCCTGGCTGTGCGTCACTCAGAAAACAACAGGCCAATCAGAAGAGAGGCTAATGAATATTAATTAGATGGGCCAAAATCGACCTGTTTTTGACAGAGCTCCTAAAAAAGGAGCTGTAAAAATATATTGAGATGGATTTTGGCACTTATACCGCAAATATATATTCTTAAGGACATCAACAACTAAAATAAACCTCCAGAAATGTGTACAATATGGGACCTTTAATACATAAACTAATTTGAACAAGTTTATGCAAGTAAGTAATGGGCAAATGTTATGATTTTGTAAACCTGCAAATGAAAAAGTTTATCAGCATGTTTAAAGATAAGTTATTTTTGTAGAAAAGGAATTTGAATCTGGTGGGAACAAGTGTGGAGAGTGTGGGAAATACGGTCATAATGCACCATCTGGGATTACGTTTAACCACAAAAACATACAAGAAGATAACAGGCTTCAAAAAGGGGAAAAGCAAAACCAGGAGAAATGAGATTCATAGACTATTTCATCGCAGTGCAGTTACAAATGAGCTTTGAAATATCCAAAAAGTTCTTCGCTAATAAAAAGCATGTTTGCACTGCGTTGACATAGCCAATAATCTCAAACAGGCAGAGCGGGACAGGCAGGGTTTGATGTCACATGGGGAGGAACAGGGCAGCTGAGATTGGCTTTTACATGTCCATCAAAGAAAATGCTCACCCTTCTAAAACAAAATGGCTGCCAGTGAGGCTATGCCCAAATGCCCTCCTCATCATCCTATTGGTTAAGAGATGGCAGGGTTTAGCCAAGTGCAGCATGGGAAAAAAGATCAGGTTAGTATGCGAAGATATCCAGGTAGAAGCGACCCGTAAGCGCAGACGCAGGATCAGCTTTCAGCGTCGTTGATGGGAGGTACTGCATTATGAGTTTCAAGGGCAACTGATCCTGGATCTCCGCTTAGGGGCGATTTCTACTGTCATGAATAATAGAAATCCATAGGGTTATGATCAATATGAAGGCAGTAAAAGGAAATGATGGCGTCTGCGTTGGAGATGAGGCCAGCTGCATTTCAATTACGGTGACGCGGCTGAAATGGAAATGGATGGCGGAGCGTCCGTTTCCAATTCAGTTTCTAATATGAATATTTTATTAACAAGTAATGAAACTGGCCACACCTCCAATTTGTCTTTGGCTTGCTGTTAAGATTAAGCTCCTATGAATATGATATAAGCAAAATACAGCAACGGTACAATTATTTCATATTCAGCCATATTGAATTTCCACTGAAGAAAAGAAAACAAAGCTGATGACTAAGAAATTTAAAGAAACAGTTCACCCAAAAATGATTTAGACGTCATGATAAGAGGATTTTCATTTTGGGGTGAACTGTCTCTTTAAGACTTGTGCTGATGCTTGTAGGACCGGATTGGGACCTGATCGGGTGATTTCGGAGGTTTGTGGTTGGTCTGGTCGGGTGGCGTTTTCAAGTATCCGTCGTCATAATTATCCGCCATGAGCTTCATACGGTTCTGTGTCTAGGAGAAAAGAGAAGGCGCAGATTTAAGGAAAGATTGGAGGGTAGAAAAGGAGAAAGACAGAAGGTTTGGGGTGGGGTTGAGAAGAAATCAATTAAAAGCACATCAATAGAGCTTGTTTGCATTCAGAAAAGCCACCAGTCAAAACAAAGATGTTTTTTTGTCTAGGCCTTTTAAGTTCTCTGTGATCATTGATTTAAAGCAAACAAACAACTTGACCTTGATGACAAACAGATACACCCCGGTCAGAGCCGTGTGACGCAGTCCGTACCTGCTGTTTGAGCTGCTGCACCAAACGGTCCTTCTCTCTCCGCAGCTGGGCCACTTCCTCTTGTGTCTTCTTTTTTTTGGATGAAGACAGCTCCAGCAGGGCTATGTTAGCATCCTTCTCACTTATGGCTGCCAGCAGAGCCTCCTGTCTGTGAGTTGTGGAAATCAAAATTATTTTTGTTAACCGAATTAAAAACATATTTATATAATAATAATAATAATAATAACTATTATTATTATTACTAAAACTATTTACAAATAAAAAATAAAACAAAATTAAATGATCAAAACTATAATAACCCTGGTTTAAATATTAAAAGCCAAACTGAATTTATTATTATTAAATAATTAAAATTAAGAACAAAAATACAAAAAAATAAATTACATTTTAACAAAATATTATTATAATATTATTATTGTTGTTGTTGTTGTTATTTATATTATTATTATTAATTCATTATTTATAATAATATTATTATTATTAATACTTTTATATTATTATTACTAAAACTATTCAAAATAAAAAAATATATATAATGAAAACTATAACCCTGATTTAAATATTAAAAGCTAAACTGAATTTATTATTATTAAATAATTAAAATTAAGAACAATAATACAAAAAATAAATTACATTTTAATGAAATATTAATATATTATTATTATTATTATTATTATTATTACATTAATAAAACTAATTAAAAACAAAAAATATATAATTAATTATCCAAACTATAATAACCCTGGTTTAAATATTAAAAGTCAACTGACAGAATTCATTATTATTATTATTATTATTATTATTAATAATAATAATAATAATGAATATCAAACTAAATTTATTATTATTATTATTACTTGCACACTATTAAAACTCTGAGAGACAAATTGAGAACAAAAAATATAAATAATAATAATAATAATTTAAAACTATAATATCACTGGTTGAAATTATAACAAGTCCATGCCCAATGTCAAAAATAATTTTATTAGTAGTAGTAGTTGTTGTTGTTGTAGTAATTGTACACTATTAAAGCTAATTTATTGAAGAACAAAAATGCAAAAATAAAACAAAATTTTTAAAACCATAATAGCCTTGGTTTAAAAGATTAGTAGTCTGAGCTTAATGTCAAACAGCACTTTACTGAAGTACTGTGGAAATGCTCTTCAAAGCAATTGACCTCATTGACAATGACCAGGAGTCATCCAACACTCGACAGAGCAGGTTAAAGGATGTTTGCTTTCAAGTACAAAACATCTCAGGGGAATATGGATTTTGTCAAAATGATTGTGCATAATTGTCTCAGTAAGACTGAAATAGCTTGCTTATTCTCGGTGTTTCCACAGATTCCCAGGAGCAGGGCTGAAGTGTGGAGACAGAAATAGCAAACAGAACAAGCCACGTGCAGAATGAATCATCCTCGCCATTTATTATCTGCACAAATACATGGCACCAAAACATATACCGAGTTAAAGTTTTACAGCCTATTTTTCTGTCAAGATGTTTATCCTCGTTTGCTCTCTATTAATTGATTTACACCAACACTACAGCCTGCCAAAGTGACCTCAGAATAAGCTCCCATGTGAAAGATGGTTATTTAATGGTTTAAATATGTTATCTGGAAAAACTATTTATTTACATCTCAAATTCATTATATAACACAAAGCAAATGTGTCTCCTGCACGAATGGCATTTGAAGACGAAATATATTTTAAATCTTTACAATGTGCTGTTATATATTGAACATGTTAATGCATGACACCACATGTGTTCAAATAATAAGCAGTGAAGATTATGATTGCAACTAACTAATACTGTTAATTACCAATAGTCCACTGTATCAAATCAACAGAGCACTAATTTTTTTAATGTAGATTCTCTAACATCCAATAGATAGATATATAGTTGAAGTCAAAAGTTTACATATACCTTGCAGAATCTGCAAAATGTTAATTATTTTACCAAAATAAGAGGGATCATACAAAATGCATGTTATTTTTTTTTTATTATGTACTGACCTGAATATATTTCACATAAAAGACGTTTACATATAGTCCACAAGAGAAAATAACAGTTTTAAACTTATAAAAATTACCCTGTTCAAAAGTTTACATACGCTTAATTCTCAATATTGTGTTATCTGAATGATCCACAGATGTTTTTTCTTGTTGTTTAGTGACAGTTGGTCATGAGTCCCTTGTTTGTCCAAAACTGCTGTTTTATAGAAAAATCCTTCAGGTCCCACAAATTCTGCGGTTTTTCAGCATTTTTGTGTATTTGAACCCTTTCCAACAATGACTGTATGATTTTGAGATCCATCTTTTCACACTGAGGACAACTGAGGGACTCATATGCAACTATTACAGAAGGTTCAAACGCTCACTGATGCTTCAGAAGGAAAAACAATGCATTAAGACCCAAGGGTGTAAACTTTTGAACAGAATGAAGATGTGTACATTTTTCTTATTTTGCCTAAATATAATTTTTCTTCATTTAGTACTGCCCTTCAGAAGCTACAGAAGATACTTACATGTTTCCCAGAAGACACAATAAGTTAAATTTACCCCGATCTTCAAATTCAAAAGTTTTCACCCCCCTGATCTTAATGCATCATGTTTTCCTTCTGGAGCATCAGTGAGCATTTGAACCTTCTGTAATAGTTGCATACGACTCCCTCAGTTGTCCTCAGTGTGAAAAGATAGATCTCAAAATCATACAGTAATTATTGAAAAGGGTTCAAATACACAAAACTGCTGAAAAACCAAAGAATTTGTGGGACCTGAAGATTTTTCTGAAGAACAGCGGGCAGTTGAACTGTTCAGGACAAACAAGGGACTCAAGTGTATGTAAACTTTTGAACAGGGTCATTTTTATAAATACAACTATTATTTTCTCTTGTGGACTATAAGTAAATGTCTTTTATGTGAAATATCTTATTCAGGTCAGTACTAAATAAAAAAGTAACATGCATTTTCTATGATTCCTCTTTTTTAATTAAATAATTAACATTTTGCAGATTCTGCAAGATGTATGTAAACTTTTGACTTCAACTGTATATACTGCAAGTGAGCAACAAAACTAGACAATATGCTATAAATAAGAGATTTGTTCTGCATTGTTGGTTGCTTTATTGATTATAATGGAAGAATTTAGTATATAGACAGTCAGCGAGCTCGTGCTGTACGCAGATGCATGAAACTATGTAAACCAGCAATGACAGCTTCATTCATTATAACAGGATGGAAGCACTCTTGTATTGTTATGTTGCCCGCTTTCTGTATATCATTTGTTTAAAATCTGAATAACACTTTTGTTTTTCATGCTGCTGTGAAGGCCAATGCGCGAAGTCTGTCGTTTAGTCACCGCCTTGATTTATTGATGTATAAAACAGGCTAAAATCATTCAGTAATAGTTTGTTTTGGATTTACAACCTACATATGGAACATGGCCTGCAGATGCAAAATAAGTGGTTTAATTTGATAAATCATCCTTTTAGTCTCCATTCGGATTCTTTGCAAGCACTGTTTTAATAATTTGTACAAAGAAAGGTCATAACATACTTCATCTCCAGCACCTCCTCCAGGTGTCGCCTCCTTTCAGCCCTCAATGTGGTCAGATGGGCTTCTTTTTCTGCCAGAGACTGCTGGGTGGACGACATCTTGGCCTTCATAGACTCAAGCTCCAGCTTCACTTTCTCCATGGCTCCCAGCAGCTCTTCCATCTTTTCAAGACGAAAACAGAAGGTAACTTATTCGTTACTGTTTATTCTGTATTTTACAAATCAACTAAATGTGTTGTCACATTTATCGCTGTTCGAGGAATTTTCGCAGGGCGAAATCCAATTAAAATTCACGTGATCGGGAATGTGTGAGTGATTTATCCTACGCTTATTTCACATCGTGTTTAAGCTGGTCACGCAATTTCTCTACGTTGACCAACAAGCTGCTTGGTTTGAAAGTGACTTCTATGTGATCTGGGCTTCATCGCTACACTACACTCTTAAGGTTTAAATTAAGGTTCCGAAAGGGGGTTTTGGCAGAGATGCCATAAAAGAACCATTTTGGGTTCCTCACAGAACACTTCTTGATAAGTTCTAAAAGGAACCATTTTTTAGTTATCTAAAGAACAATTTTCCACCATTTGTGCATTGGAAATATTCAATGGATGTTAAAGATTCCTTGTGGAATTATAGATGCCAATAAAGAACCTTTATTTTTCACGTTCAAGGCCCAGAAAGGTACGAAGAACATTGACAACATAGTCCATGGGACATCAGTTCATGTGTAGATGAACAAAGGTCTAACGGGTTTGGAACGACATGAGGGTGAGTAATTAATGACAGAATTTTTCATTTTTGGATAAATTATCCCTTTAAATGTTTTTTTTTTTTGTTGTTGTTGTTGCAAAAAACATAAACATTGAACGCAGGTGCCAGAAAATGATTCTAAATGTTTTGATAAGAAATCAGCTACTATCTACTGGCTTCTGATGGCATAAAATGGTTTCTAGCTGATTCATTCTGTTGAGCATCTTTTTCAAGTTGGTTAGTCCTGGTAGACTACCTTTGACCAACAAGAAACTGACTACCATGTTCCCAAAACCAGCTTCAATAGCTTGCCCTGGTATGAGCTGGTTTTTACAATATGGAAATACAAGTATGAATTACCATTTTCTTAGAAAAATAAGTGGTGGTGCTTTGATTAGCATGGTAGTACAATGGTTCTTAACTTTTTTTGACTCCAATGCCCTCCAATTGTTCACAACAATGTTTGAAGACCCCATGGCTTTTCTAGTTTCCTGCTATTAACTGGAAAATGACTCAAAGATATATAAAACTATTTTTACTTACAACTTCCAAAAATAGATCATTATAAAAATGCCCATGGAGTTTTAAGATTTCATTAATTAACTTTATGTGGCAGGGCATTCAGGCCATCAGTGACTACAAACCCAGCCACTCCACCCCCACAGTCACCGATGTCTTCTTCCTGAACGAGCTTAATGACTTTTATGCTCGCTTTGACTCACCCATAACACTTGCCTCTTCAGAAGTCTACACCGCACTGAGCCGGATCAACGCGTGCAAGGCTGCTGGACCAGACGGTATCCCTGGCCGCGTACTGAGGGCATGTGCAGAGCAACTCGCTGGGGTATTCACAGACATTTTTAACATGTCCCTTGCCCAAGCAGCTGTACCAGCATGTTTTAAATCCACCTCCATTGTGCCAGTGCCGAAACACTCCAACCCAACATGCCTGAACGACTACCGCCCTGTAGCACTCACACCCATCATTATGAAGTGCTTCGAGCGGCTGGTCCTCTCACACCTCAAGGGCTCCCTCCAATCCACACTGGACCCACACCAGTTTGCCTACCGTGGCAATAGGAGCACAGATGATGCAGTCTCCATAGCGCTGCACTCTGTACTCACACACCTGGACAATACAAACACTTATGCACGAATGCTGTTTGTTGATTTCAGCTCAGCATTCAACACTGTCAGACCTGGACGTTAACACCTCACTTTGCAACTGGGTTATGGATTTTCTGACTGACAGACCTCAGCATGTTAGATCAGGTCACATCTGTTCCACTACCGTCACACTGAACACTGGTGTACCACAGGGCTGTATGCTGAGCCCCTTTCTCTACTCCCTCTTCACCCACGACTGCAGGCCTGTGTATGGATCTAACACCATCATCAAGTTTGCAGACGACATTACGGTGATCGGTCTCATCAGCAACAACGATGAGACTGCCTACAGGGAGGAGATTCAGCACCTGGCCACATGGTGCACAGACAATAATCTGCTCCTTAACACCACCAAGACCAAGGAGCTCATTGTGGACTTCAGGAAGGGAAGAAGAGGCTCACATGATCCCATCCACATCAATGGGATGACTGTTGAGTCTGTTTCATCCTTTAAGTTCCTGGGGACCCACATTTCAGAGGACCTATCCTGGACTACCAACACCTCCAGCCTGGTCAAGAAGGATCACCAGCGCCTCTTCTTCTTGAGAACACTTAAGAAGAACCAGCTGTCCTCAGCCATCCTGGTGAACTTCTATCGCTGCACGATAGAAAGCATCCTTACGAACTGTGTCACAGTCAGGTACGGAAGCTGCTCTGTTGTGGAGCGTAAGGCACTGCAGCGGGTGGTGAAAACTGCCCAACGCATCATAGGGAGTCCACTACCAACCGTTGAGGACATTCATAAGAAACACTGTTTGCGTCGAGCACGCAGTATTCTTAAGGATTCCTCTCACCCCGCCCACAAACTGTTTTCTCTCCTGCCTTCCGGCAGGCGCTTCAGATGCCCAAAGACTAGAACCAGCAGACTGAGGAACAGCTTCTTTCCCAGAGCTGTCTCCTTATTGAACTCTGCCCCCCACTGACACCTTTGCCCCCCCACCCCACACACCCCTACAGTCTCCCCATTACCATTGCACTACTTAATCTGTTGCACTACACTGTACATATCCATTTGTAAATGCACATATACATTTTGTAAATTTTTTATATGTATCTATACATTTGTAAAGTATTATTTGGTAATTCCTGCTTTAGTAATCAGCTACCTGTATATTATGTTCGTATCAATCTGCAATACCTGATTATAGTTAACAACAACCTGCATACTATGCTCCTCTATTTGTACATTCTACTTGTTAATAGCGCCTGTAAATTATATCCACAATACTTTCATCTGTAAATAATTTCCATAGTTTCTCCCTGTACATATCTCCCATTAGTGCACTTATAACTTATAAATTATACCTATATCCTGCACTTGCTGCTTATTGCACTCCTGGTCAGACCTAAACTGCATTTCGTTGCCTTTGTACTTGTACATGTGTATTGACAATAAAGTTGAATCTAATCTAATCTAATTTAATTATTTTGACTTTTCTAGGTCTGGAAATGACACTTTTCTAAAATGTGGCTTTATCATATATTCATGTTTATCAAGACTGTGGGAATCCTGGTTCTTCAAAGAAAAGTTTTTTTTTTTTTTAAATTTTGGTTTATTTTGTTGGTTTATTTGCTAATTTTGTCTTATTTTTAAGGCATAGTTCACCCAAAAATGAATATTCTTTCATTAATTGCTCATCCTCATGTCGTTCCAAACCTGTAAGACCTTCATCTTCGTAACACAAATTAAGATATTTTTGATGAAATCCAAAAGCTTTCCCTCCATAGACAGCAACGCAACTGATACATTCAAGGCCCAGAAAGGTAGTAAGGACATTGTTAAAATAGTCCATGTGACGTCAGTGGTTCAACCTTCATTTTATGAAGCTACGAGAATACTTTTTGCGCACAAAGAAAACAAAAATAACGACTTTATTCAACAATTTCTTCTCTTTCCTGTCGGTCTTCAGTGTGCGTTCACAAGAGTACTACGACGCATGCGTGTGGTGCTGCTGACGCAGGAGCCAGCGTTCTGACATTGTCTGTATATTCTGGTTCAAATAAGGAAACGTCATTGCACACAGTTCGTATGCGTTTTTTCATATTCGTCATCCTTTCTTATCAAAACGCTTGCTACGGATGCGAAAACACAGAAAATCGAACCTGATCTGATTTTTTTCTTGACGGACGAAGGTTTCGGAGGCAGTGTGTAAACGTGATTGACACAACGTGAGGTCGTATTTAGTTTTATGCACATCATGCGTCTTCCTCTGTTTGTAAAAAGAAATTGTTGAATTAAGTCATTATTTTTGTTTTCTTTGCGCACAAAAAGTATCGTAGCCTCTTAAAATTGAGGTTGAACCACTGATGTCACATGGACTATTTTAACAATGTCCTTACTACCTTTCTGGGACATGAACGTGTCAGTTGCGTTGCTGTCTAAACAGGGTCTGAAAGCTCTCAGATTCATAAAAAATATCTTAATTTGTGTTCCTAAGATGAACGAAGGTCTTACGGGTTTGGAACAACATGAGGGTGAGTAATTAATGACAGAATTTAATTTTTGGGTGAGCTCTCCCTTTAAATCATATTAAGTCATCCTGGAGGTTTTCTGAGGCTCCCTTGTTGAGGACCAGCATGCTGTGGTTTAACATTTAGACAGTTTCCAAAGTTAACCACTCTGTGAGAAGTTGCTGTCTTCATAGCACTATCGTCACATAAACATAGAGAAGGGCGACTTTGACAACTGCATCATGACTCACTGTTATTTTGAGCATCTTGTGTCAAGAACATTTTTAGGGTGGCATATCAGTTTTTGTAGATGCATAGAATAGTCAACAGAATAGTTGATTCTGAAATACTAAGTCTAGTAGTATTGACCTGTTTCTCCTGGTGGTTTCGTGCGGCCTCTTCCTGCGCCAGCACCATCTCCCTCTCGGCAGTGATTTGAACGCTCTCTCTGAGAGCCTCCTCCAGCTCCTCGATGCGCTCTGCCTTCTGCCGCAGGGACTCCTGAGGTAAACAGGGCTCAGCTCATCATCGCACACCAGCACAGTTTGACAATGTTTAAATACACAGAGATCTGTCAGAACAGAGGAGCTTATGACAAAGCCGTCATAACTATCTCTCTGTACGTCTCACCTGCTGTGGGCCATCGCTGACATTTCTGCCCTTCCCTGACGGCTCCTTGTGTTTGCCAGACGACTTCTTACTCTGCTCTTTCATTTGCCTGAAATATAAACATGAAGCGCTTGAGAGAGGTTTAATAGTAAAATGAAGAGTTTAAGAGATTTGGGGGTGGAGGGGACTATTCAACAGCTGGAGAAAGAGCTGTTTTCATTATTGGTTAACAAATATGCCTGATGACATAAATAATAACTTCCTTGTGCTAGTCATAGAAATAAAACAGCGAATTTCCAGAGAAGAAAAATATATTCCCTTTCTTTGTTTTCACTTAAAACCCCATAAAATTGACTGACGAAAACGTGTTTCTGTGGGACATAACGAAGGGCCTGTTTTTTGTTTGTTTGTTTGTTTGTGTATTTTAAATAGAAACTTTCTAGACATTGTCAGGTAGGATTTATTTTAGTTTTTAATGTACTTTTACAATACTTTTAATTTATTTGCACAAAATAGTGTGGAATTTATCGGTTATTGCCTATAAGATGAAAATAAATATTGGGCAAAAATTTAATATTGGTGCATCCCCAGACAAATGATCTACTTCAGGATGTAGTGTTAATATTTTTATCATTTTTGTTTATTTTTTTACTTTTAGGTCATTTCACCTTTTAAGTATTAACATGTATAAAGATGACTAAAAGCTACAAAACTTTAATTATAATAAATATAAACATAATAATCCATACATTTTATTATTAATATTAATGTATATATTGCTGCATGTTCATTTTCCTTATTTTTATTTTTAAGTAACTTTTGTTGTCATCAAAAACAAATTTGAAGTTAATCTTTACAACACTTATTTAATAACACTGTTAAGTGTAATCTATAGCCAATCTCAAAATGAAAATCAATTTTTCATATTGTACATTATATTGTTGGGATGCCTTAGTTCCCTTGTAGCATTTAAAATGTATTAAAGTTTTTAGTACAAATGTTTTATTAATATACTTTTTTTGTTTTTTTACTTTTTTACTTATTTTGGCAAAATAGTGCCAAATATATTATTGGGATCAAGTATACACTAGTATAAAAATGACTAAAAGCTACTCATTGTTTATTATAAAATAAATAAATAAAATAAACATACATTTTAATATTATTTTTTTTCATGCTCATTTTTCTTATATTTATATTTAGATAACTTGTGCTGTCATCTAAAACTCATTTGAAGCTAATCTTTAAAACGCTTATATTATATATATATATATAGATATATAGATAGATATTTTTTCTACTTTTAATTTATTTTGGCAAAATAGTATAGAATTTGTTTGTTAAGTATAATCTTTAGCAAATCTCAAAATGAAAAGCAATTTTTCATATTGTACATTATATTGTTAGGATGTGTAACCTCACTTGAGATTATTTATTTGAATGATTTGTAATAATTTTTTATTTATTTTTTGGTTTGTTTTTTAAATTTAATTTATTTCAGTTTTTGGCCATAAAACGAAAACAATTATTGGCCAGAATTTTAATATTAGTGCATCCCCAGAAATCCCCAGATCTACTTCAGGATGTGTCATTAATATTTTTGGCTAGCTTTTTTTAGTT